>NC_066546.1:1236118-1348663 GCF_024679095.1 Eriocheir sinensis | reverse complement strand
ATGGACAAGGGAAAAATATAATATACATTTATTTAAGATTAAATGAAAATAATTGCCTTACGCAATATTCTATGCTCAGATGATCATAACACGCTGGCATATTCAGCAATGGATACCACATATGACAAACGACATGCCTTAAAAATAATACAATAACATGTGCTCAATTGTTGCCAATAATAATAACACTCATCATTCCACAAGCAGTGGTTTGTATCTCTCTGCTTACGTCACATAATTAAGTACTCACTCCTCACAAATCCTGATAACACATCCTATAGTATAATCTACTGCAATTCACGGAAACACCAAATCATACCACACGCAGTGGTTTCCATCTCTGCTTAACATCGCAAACAAATAATCACTATCCTGTACCACTCACAATCCTACTACACATCTCCTACAATATAATCTCCGGGACAATACAGTCGGTTTCCCTTAGATTCTCGAATTTCTATTCACGATTAAGATCACAACAGCCATTCTCAGCTGAGTGAGTAGCAGGTCTGCTTGAGGCGAGAACCAAGCTCGGTCTGGTCTTACTACTGATTTCTAGGTCACATTTTTCTTTGCTTGAGGCGGAGCTACATCTTTGACACGCCTTCATTTTCTACATAACCAGTAGCCAATACTTCCTGTCAACAACCATTGGCTCGCTCATTATGTTGTATTGTTTACTTCTCCTGCTATTCGTGATTCACTCTTAAGACACTCCTACAGTGACTTCTCTATTCAGTTATTCGCTTATAGCATGTCGTCACGACTGACGTCACATGTTCAGTGTCTTTTTGAATGGTCGTCCACACTTTCTGACCACGCCTACTGGGTATATGTTTTCTGTATCTGGGTCTGGGTATCTGTTTTCCGTTACCCTCGTTGTTATTGTTTGTCCTATGAGATGTTTAGACTGTTGTATGTCTGACACCCTTCTTGTTAGTGTTTGTACTGTCAGATGTTTACACTGTACTGATATGGTCATTCCTCTGTTTGCTCGTTTTCTGGGTCCCGACACTACGGAAGGAGAAGGAAGTGAAGAGGAAGAAAGTTGTGTTAGTTTTCGTGAATGATACCGAATGTGCAGTTGAAGGAGAGGGAAGTGAAGAGGAAGAATGTTGTGTTAGTATTAGTGAATGATACTGAATGTGCTATGGAAGAAGAGGGAAGTGAAGAGGGGAAATGTTGTGTTATTATTGGTGTATGATATTGAATGTACTGTGGAAGGAGAGGGAAGTGAAGAGGGGAAATGTGTTAGTATTAGTGTATGATATTGAATGTGCTATTAAAGGAGAGGGAAGTGAAGAGAGAAAATGTTGTGTTAGTATTAGTGTATGATATTGAATGTACTGTGGAAGGAGAGGGAAGTGAAGAGGAAGAATGTTGTGTTAGTATTAGTGAATGATATTGAATGTGGTATGGAAGGAGAGGGAAGTGAAGAGGAAGAATGTTGTGTTGGTATTAGTGAATGATATTGAATGTGGTATAGAAGGAGAGGGAAGTGAAGAGGAAGAATGTTGTGTTGGTATTAGTGAATGATATTGAATGTGTTATGGAAGGAGAGGGAAGTGAAGAGGAAGAATGTTGTGTTGGTATTAGTGAATGATATTGAATGTGCTATTAAAGGAGAGGGAAGTGAAGAGGAAGAATGTTGTGTTAGTATTAGTGAATGATATTGAATGTGCTATTAAAGGAGAGGGAAGTGAAGAGGAAGAATGTTGTGTTAGTATTAGTGAATGATATTGAATGTGCTATTAAAGGAGAGGGAAGTGAAGAGGAAGAATGTTGTGTTGGTATTAGTGAATGATATTGAATGTGGTATGGAAGGAGAAGGAAGTGAAGAGGAAGAATGTTGTGTTGGTATTAGTAAGTGTTTTGGACCATGTTATCCTGTTTCGTCTCATTTAAAACAATAATAATAATAATAATAATAATAATAATAATAATAATAATAATAATAATAATAATAGGGATGAGCTCGAGTGGGAAGTCTTGTGTAGCGAGGCTGTGGGAGGGGTGGAGACAGGTATTCGGGGTCAACTGCGGTGGAATAGAGTACAGTTGGCAAGTCCAGAAGAGCAACGACCATGGAAACAGTGACAAAGGATAACCTGAGAAGCGAAACTGCGGGGGACACTAAAAGAAGAAGGCATGTCAACTTGTATCCACTTATGTACCTCATCAACTTGTATCCACTTTTGCACCTCATCAACTTGTATCCACTTTAGTACCTCATCAACTTGTATCCACTTTAGTACCTCATCAACTTGTATCCACTTTTGTACCTCATCAACTTGTATCCACTTTTGTACCTCATCAACTTGTATCCACTTTTGTACCTCATCAACTTGTATCCACTTTAGTAACTCATCAACTTGTATCCACTTTAGTACCTCATCAACTTGTATCCACTTTAGTACCTCATCAACTTGTATCCACTTTAGTACCACATCAACTTGTATCCACTTTAGTACCTCATCAACTTGTATCCACTTTAGTACCTCACCAACTTGTATCCACTTTAGTACCTCATCAACTTGTATCCACTTTTGTACCTCATCAACTTGTATCCACTTTTGTACCTCATCAACTTGTATCCACTTTTGCACCTCATCAACTTGTATCCACTTTAGTACCTCACCAACTTGTATCCACTTTAGTACCTCATCAACTTGTATCCACTTTAGTACCTCATCAACTTGTATCCACTTTAGTACCTCATCAACTTGTATCCACTTTAGTACCTCATCAACTTGTATCCACTTTAGTACCTCATCAACTTGTATCCACTTTAGTACCTCATCAACTTACTGTATATCCACTTTAGTACCTCATCAACTTGTATCCACTTTTGCACCTCATCAACTTGTATCCACTTTAATACCTCATCAACTTGTATCCACTTTTGTACCTCATCAACTTGTATCCACTTTTGTACCTCATCAACTTGTATCCACTTTTGCACCTCATCAACTTGTATCCACTTTTGCACCTCATCAACTTGTATCCACTTTTGCACCTCATCAACTTGTATCCACTTTAGTACCTCATCAACTTGTATCCACTTTTGCACCTCATCAACTTGTATCCACTTTAGCACTTCATCAGCTGGTACCCATCTTAGCGAGTCCTTGCATCAGTCCAGCTCTTAAACTTGTACCCATTTTACCGATTCCTTCCATCAGTCCGGCACTTCATCAACTTACACCCATTTTAACGAGTTATTGCATCACTCCAGCACTTAAACTTGTACCCACTTTAGCGAGGCACTTCAACAACTTGTACCCACTTTAGCGATTCCTTACATCACCACAGCACGTCATCAGCACCTTCAGTTATCCTTCGTGTCGCCTCCTGTGGGTGTCGTCGCCTGGCCCATCCGCCTCACGCCAGGATGTCCCAGATGGAAGTCTTCTTGTGCTCGGCGTTCCAGGGGTGCCGCGAGAAGCAGGTGGCGGCCGTGGCGTCACACTCACACGCCGCCTTCCTGCACCCCTCGTTCTCCGCGCCTGGGAAACAGAAACAATGAGGGACGCGGGAGGGACGGGCCGCCGCCGCCACCTATCTACAGTAGGAGAGATGGGCCGGGAAGGTGCAGCATCAAGGTGTGGGGAACAAGAGGAGGAGATCGGCAGATGCAAAACATGGGCATTGTATCGAAACGTGAGAAACGAGACAAACACCAAGCGGAGGAGATACAGGTGCAGAATACAGGTACAGAGAGTATCAAAGCGTGTGAAACAAGACAGTCCTTATGAGAGAAGGAAGAATAGCCGAGGACTGTTTGGTAAGGGAATGCAGCAGGGGACAGAGAAGGAATGATGAGACACAGGGCCGCCGCCGCTACCTGTCTCTAAAGGAAAGATGGGGCAGGAAGGTGCTGCATCAAGGTGTGGGGAACAAAAGGAGGAGATACAGATACCGAACACAGGTACAGAGTGTATCGAAACGTAGAGGACAAGACAAACTTTACGAGAAAAGGAAAGAATAGATTATGATTGTTTGATAAGGGAATACAAGGGACAGGAAATGAATGATGCATCGGCGTGGAGGATAAGAGGGGGATGAGATACACAGGAGTTATATTACAAAGTACACAGAGGTAAATACGGGGAGAGAATGAGCCACAGGAAGGATGTGCCGGGACAGCTTGCTTGAAGAGTAATGGTTCATGTGTGGGAGAACAGGACGAGATATAGGCCGCGCCGCGCGGTGACTCACCACAGAGCAGGTGCGTCCCGTTCCAAGCCCAGGAGTACCTGATGAAGGACGGGCCCAGCCAGGAGGACGCGCACGGCCCGGCGGAGGCGGCGTTGTAGCAGCGGTCGTGGTTGCGGCAGCACCTGCAACACATACACAGCTGCCAACACCAGCGGACCAAGCTTGTACGGCGCCCCGGGCGAGCCCCTTCAGCACCCCTTCCTCCCCCCCACAGCAAAGAAAGCACCAGACTGCACCGACTTATTTCTATTAAGGGATTTGGAACACCACAAATTATTTCTTATATCATTTTCAACAACAGTAACTTGTACACCTCGTATATCACACAAGAAACACAAACTTAATATAATAGCATATACTTGAATATAACGGATTCATTGCACTGTTACACTTCAAACAAGAGGCACAATCTGAATACACAACTGACATATCAGCCCCGAGCTTTCCTGCCTTCCTTAAATGCAAAGTCGTGAGTGGCCTCATCACGTGAACTCTGGCCAGCCGTCGCCTCGCAGGGTTCCTAGGCACGGCATCAAGGCCACCAAGGCGCTCCTGTGACGTGGGGGACCTCAGGTAGGATCTGATGAGCGTCTTTAAAAAGCCCCGCTCTGATGCAGTGACGGTCATTGAAAGTGTAAAACATTTTGAAGGCAGTCCACAACATTGGGTACATTTCTGAGAGCTCTCTTTCGTGCGTAAATGTCAACACCTCAAACAATTAAGGTACTACAGTGACAAGTCGGGCGAGTTCTTCAGTTCCGGTGCAAGCTCTCTGGCACACAAGTCTGAGTGTTTCCTAAGGCGCAGTTTCATATTAAGGGCCTCGCGTTGTGCTGTCAGCCCCTCATTTGATTTGAAAATCCTCTGCTGGCTGACGCGTCCCTCCGTGGCAGACTGAGGAGGTCTCAAAGATACAGGAGGTGGTTCCGTTCAAAAATAGTGCAGACCCTGGGCCCCCATAGATACACAGGGCTGCACCGAACAAACACAACGAATTAGGTGGCGTGGCACCAAAAACAAAACGACTTGACTGAAGGCCTTCGATCAGCCAGTGGCTTGACGGGCCCGCGGGAGGCACATAGCTCCCGGTAGTGTTAAGGGGCTTGCATTTGGGGAGTGAAGGGATTGCTGAGAATATAACGGGTACAATATTAGGAAAACTGAAGATCAAGGCTTTTAACACGCTTGGGAAACCCTTTGCCTGGTGAGCCTCAACCTTATAGCCACTTCAAGGACACCGGATATCGATCAATTCACCACACCTGGGAACTCTTGTCGGCACCTGGTTACCCTCGACCCTATAACCACTTCAAGGACACCAGACATCGATCACCGCTTCGCCACAACTGGAAACTTCTGTACCTGGTTACCCTCGGCCCTATAACCACTTCAAGGACACCAGACATCGATCACCGCTTCGCCACAACTGGAAACTTCTGTACCTGGTTACCCTCGGCCCTATAACCACTTCAAGGACACCAGACATCGATCGCCGCTTCGTCACAACTGGAAACTCCCGTACCTCTTTACCTTCAACGTTACAACCACTTCAAGGACACCAGACATCGATCGCCGCTTCGCCACAACTGGAAACTCCCGTACTTCTTTACCTTCAACGTTACAACCACTTCAAGGACACCAGACATCGATCGACGTTTCGCCACGCCTGGGAACTCTAGCATCTGGTTTCCTTCAACAGTGTAATCCCTTCAAGGACACCAAACCTGAAGACCATCTATGAACATCTATAAATCTACTTTGAGGTAATCACAATCCCTCAACCTATTACAGAAAGTTGGGGAAGGTTCTTTATATTGGTACAAGGTATATGAATTCAGGGAAAGGCGAGGACAGGCAAGGACTATTGTATCAGCATCAATTTGAATTTCTCGTGGCTGTTTGGGTAACAACATGGCGCCTGTGATGAAGGTGGCCACACCCTCCCATCCCTCGGCTCTGGGTAAGTCTACACATAAGAACCAGATACCCATCACCTGTTATTCCCAGCCATACTCCATCTAACCTCCACTTCAGACTGTCACTCGTGTTTCTACTAACTAAACATCTGCATATTCTGTTTGATCCATCCATTTGCCCACATTAGAACTATTATGATGTGTCATGGCCAAAGAGTCTGAAGTAACCGCGGGGACACGCGGCTCATCGCGGCTCCCCGGCCTCACCCTCCGGCCGCTCACCTGTCCACCTCGTCCACCGCGGGCTGCTCGCCGCCCTGGAAGCCGCAGTGGTTGCCGTAGTTGTTGTAGAGCAGCGCCTCGCGTCGGGTGGCTCGGCGTATCATGTCCCCGAACTGGCCGATTGAGCGGCGGAGGCGAGGGTGGGCGTGCCCGGCGCTCCTGCCTGTAAGGGGCGAGGGGAAACATTGCTATAGTGTTACGGCGAAGAAAAGGTTACCACCGGGGCCGCGGGCACATCCAGAACAGGAAAACATTATTATTATTGTTGTTATGAGGGCAGGGTTACCAGCAGGGCTCCCGGCACATATATGCATGTTAAAAACTCGTGCGCCGTTTGGTTTCGTTCAGGTTAAAAATTCGTCCTTTGTTTGGTTTCATTTCCATTAAAAGTTCGTTCTTTGTTTGGTCACGTTCCCGTTAAAAGTTCGTTCTTTGTTTGGTTTCGTTCCCATTAAAAGTTCGTTCTTTGTTTGGTTTCGTTCCCGCTAAAAGTTCGTTCAGTGTTTGGTTTCATTCCCGTTAAAAGTTCGTTCTTTGTTTGCTTTCGTTCCCGTTAAAAGTTCGTTCAGTGTTTGGTTTCGTTCCTGTTTGAAGTTCGTTCATGGTTTGGTTTCATTCCTGTTTAAATTTCGTTCAGTGTTTGGTTTCGCTCCTGTTAAAAGTTCGTTCATTGGTTTCGTTCCCGTTAAAAGTTCATTCAGTGTTTGGTTTCGTTCCCGTTAAAAGTTCGCTCAGTGTTTGGTTTCGTCCTGTTAATAGTTCGTTCAGTGTTTGGTTTCCTTCCCGTTAAAAGTTCGTTCAGTGTTTGGTTTCGTTCCCGTTAAAAGTTCGTTCAGTGTTTGGTTTCGTTCCCGTTAAAAGTTCGTTCATTGTTTGGTTTCGTTCCCGTTAAAAGTTCGTTCAGTGTTTAGTTTCGTTCCCGTTAAAACTTCGTTCATGGTTTGGTTTCGTTCCCGTTAAAAGTTCGATCATCGTTTGGTTTCGTTCCTGTTAAAAGTTCGTTCATTGTTTGATTTCGTTCCCGTTAAAAGTTCGTTCAGTGTTTGCTTTCGTTCCCGTTAAAAGTTCGTTCATGGTTTGGTTTCGTTCCCGTTAAAAGTTCGTTCAGTGTTTGGTTTCGTTCCTGTTAAAAGTTCGTTCGTGGTTTGGTTTCGTTCCTGTTAAAAGTTCGTTCGTGGTTTGGTTTCGTTCCTGTTTAAAGTTCGTTCAGTGTTTGGTTTTGTTCCCGTTAAAAGTTCGTTTAGTGTTTGATTTTGTTCCTGCTAAAAGTTCGTTCATGGTTTGGTTTGGTTCCTGTTAAAAGTTCGTTTATGGTTTGGTTTCGTTCCCGTTAAAAGTTCGTTCATGGTTTGGTTTCGTTCCTGTTAAAAGTTCGTTCGTGGTTTGGTTTCGTTCTCGTTAAAAATTCGTTCATTGTTTGGTTTCGTTCCCGTTAAAAGTTCATTCATGGTTTGGTTTCGTTCCTGTTTAAATTTCGTCCGTGGTTTAGTTTCGTTCCTGTCAAAAATTCGTTCAGTGCTTGGTTTCGTTCCCGTTAAAAATTCGTTCATGGTTTGGGTTCGTTCCTGTTTAAAGTTCGTTCTTTGTTTGGTTTCGTTCCTGTTAAAAATTCGTTCAGTGTTTGGGTTCGTTCCCGTTAAAAATTCGTTCATTGTTTGGTTTCGTTCCCGTTAAAAATTCGTTCATTGTTTGGTTTCGTTCCCGTTAAAAGTTCGTTCAGTGTTTGGTTTCGTTCCCGTTAAAAGTTCGTTCAGTGTTTGGTTCCGTTCCTGTTAAAAGTTCGTTCAATGTTTGGTTTCATTCCTGTTAAAAGTTCGTTCATGGTTTGGTTTCGTTCCCGTTAAAAGTTCGTTCATGGTTTGGTTTCGTTCCCGTTAAAAGTTCGTTCAGTGTTTGGTTTCGTTCCTGTTAAAAGTTCGTTCAGTGTTTGGTTTCGTTCCCGTTAAAAGTTCGTTCAGTGTTTGGTTTCGTTCCCGTTAAAAGTTTGTTCAGTGTTTGGTTTCGTTCCTATTTAAAGATCGTTCTTGGTTTGGTTTCGTTCCTGTTTAAATTTCGTTCAGTGTTTGGTTTCGTTCCTGTTAAAAGTTCGTTTAGTGTTTGGTTTCGTTTCCGTTAAAAGTTCGTTCAGTGTTTGGTTTCGTTCCCGTTAAAAGTTCGTTCATGGTTTGGTTTCGTTCCCGTTAAAAGTTCGCTCAGTGTTTGGTTTCGTTCCCGTTAAAAGTTCGTTCATTGTTTGGTTTCGTTCCCGTTAAAAGTTCGTTCATTGTTTGGTTTCGTTCCCGTTAAAAGTTCGTTCAGTGTTTGGTTTCGTTCCCGTTAAAAGTTCGTTCATGGTTTGGTTTCGTTCCCGTTAAAAGTTCGTTCAGTGTTTGGTTTCGTTCCCGTTAAAAGTTCGTTCAGTGTTTGGTTTCGTTCCCGTTAAAAGTTCGTACAGCGTTTGGTTTCGTTCCCGTTAAAAGTTCGTTCAGTGTTTGGTTTCGTTCCCGTTAAAAGTTCGTTCAGAATTTGGTTTCGTTCCTGTTAATAGTTCGTTCATGGTTTGGTTTGGTTCCCGTTAATAGTTTGTTCATTGTTTGGTTTCGTTTCCGTTAAAAGTTCGTTCATGGTTTGGGTTTGTTCCTGTTAAAAGTTCGTTCATGGTTTGGTTTCGTTCCCGTTAAAAGTTTGTTCTTGGTTTGGTTTCGTTCCCGTTAAAAGTTCGTTCATATTTTGGTTTCGTCCCGTAAAAGTTCGTTCATGGTTTTTTTCGTGCCCGTTTAAAGTTCGTTCAGTGTTTGGTTTCGTTCCCGTTAAAAGCTCGTTCATGATTTGGTTTCGTTCCCGTTAAAAGTTCGTTCAGTGTTTGGTTTCGTTCCCGTTAAAAGTTCGTTCAGTTTTTGGTTTCGTTCCCGTTAAAAGTTCGTTTAGTGTTTGGTTTCGTTCCCGTTAAAAGTTCGTTCAGTGTTTGGTTTCGTTCCCGTTAAAAGTTCGTTCAGTGTTTGGTTTCGTACCCGTTAAAAGTTCGTTCAGTGTTTGGTTTCGTTCCCGTTAAAAGTTCGTTCAGTGTTTGGTTTCGTTCCCATTAAAAGTTCGTTTAGTGTTTGGTTTCGTTCCCGTTAAACGTTCGTTCAGTGTTTGGTTTCGTTCCTGTTAAAAGCTCGTTCATGGTTTAGTTTCGTTCCCGTTAAAAGTTCGTTCATGGTTTGGTTTCGTTCCCGTGAAAAGTTCGTTCATGATTTGGTTTCGTTCCCGTTAAAAGTTCGTTCAGTGTTTGGTTTCGTTCCTGTTAAAAGTTCGTTCATTGGTTGGTTTCATTCCTGTTAAAAGTTCGTTCAGTGTTTGGTTTCGTTCCCGTTAAAAGTTCGTTCATGGTTTGGTTTCGTTCCTGTTAAAAGTTCGTTCTTGGTTTGGTTTCGTTCCTGTTAAAAGTTCGTTCATGGTTTGGTTTCGTTCCTGTTAAAAGTTCGTTCTTTGTTTGGTTTCGTTCCCGTTAAAAGTTCGTTCAGTGTTTGGTTTCGTTCCTGTTAAAAGTTCGTTCATGGTTTGGTTTCGTTCCCGTTAAAGGTTCGTTCAGTGTTTGGTTTTGTTCCCGTTAAAAGTTCGTTCTTTATTTGGTTTCGTTCCTGTTAAAAGTTCGTTTAGTGTTTTGTTTTGTTCCTGTTAAAAGTTCGTTCAGTGTTTGGTTTCGTTCTAGTTAAAAGTTCGTTCAGTGTTTGGTTTCGTTCCTGTTAAAAGTTCTTTCAGTGTTTGGTTTTGTTCCTGTTAAAAGTTCGTTCAGTGTTTGGTTTCGTTCCCGTTAAAAGGTCGTTCAGTGTTTGGTCTCGTTCCTTTTAAAAGTTCGTTCAGTGTTTGGTTTCGTTCCCGTTAAAAGTTAATTCATGGTTTGGTTTCGTTCCTGTTAAGAGTTCGTTCAGTGTTTGGTTTCGTTCCCGTTAAAAGTTCGTTCAGTGTTTGGTTTCGTTCCTGTTAAAAGTTCGTTCAGTGTTTGGTTTCGTTCCTGTTTAAAGTTCGTTCACTTTTTGGTTTCGTTCCCGTTAAAAGTTCGTTCATGGCTTGGTTTCGTCCCCGTTAAAAGTTCGTTCAGTGTTTGGTTTCGTTCCCGTTAAAAGTTCGTTCAGTGTTTGGTCTCGTTCCTGTTAAAAGTTCGTTCAGTGTTTGGTTTTGTTCCCGTTAAAAGTTCGTTCAGTGTTTGGTTTCGTTCCTGTTAAAAGTTCGTTCAGTGTTTGGTTTCGTTCCTGTTAAAAGTTCGTTCAGTGTTTGGTTTCGTTCCCGTTAAAAGTTCGTTCAGTGTTGGTTTCGTTCCCGTTTAAAGTTCGTTCAGTGTTTGGTTTCGTTCCTGTTTAAAGTTCGTTCATGGTTTGGTTTCGTTCCCGTTAATAGTTTGTTCATTGTTTGGTTTCGTTTCCGTTAAAAGTTCGTTCATGGTTTGGGTTTGTTCCTGTTAAAAGTTCGTTCATGGTTTGGTTTCGTTCCCGTTAAAAGTTCGTTCAGTGTTTGGTTTCGTTCCCGTTAAAAGTTCGTTCAGTGTTTGGTTTCGTTCCCGTTAAAAGTTCGTTCAGTGTTTGGTTTCGTTCCCGTTAAAAGTTCGTTCAGTGTTTGGTTTCGTTCCCGTTAAAAGTTCGTTCAGTGTTTGGTTTCGTTCCTGTTAAAAGTTCGTTCTGTGTTTGGTTTCGTTCCAGTTAAAAGTTCGTTCAGTGTTTGGTTTCGTTCCCGTTAAAAGTTCGTTCAGTGTTTGGTTTCGTTCCCGTTAAAGTTCGTTCAGTGTTTGGTTTCGTTCCGTTAAAAGTTCGTTCAGTGTTTGGTTTCGTTCCTGTTAAAAGTTCGTTCAGTGTTTGGTTTCGTTCCTGTTAAAAGCTCGTTCATGGTTTAGTTTCGTTCCCGTTGAAAAGTTCGTTCATGATTTGGTTTCGTTCCCGTTAAAAGTTCGTTCAGTGTTTGGTTTCGTTCCAGTTAAAAGTTCGTTCATTGGTTGGTTTCTTTCCGGTTAAAAGTTCGTTCAGTGTTTGGTTTCGTTCCCGTTAAAAGTTCGTTCATGGTTTGGTTTCGTTCCTGTTAAAAGTTCGTTCTTGGTTTGGTTTCGTTCCTGTTAAAAGTTCGTTCATGGTTTGGTTTCGTTCCTGTTAAAAGTTCGTTCTTTGTTTGGTTTCGTTCCCGTTAAAAGTTCGTTCAGTGTTTGGTTTCGTTCCTGTTAAAAGTTCGTTCAGTGTTTGGTTTTGTTCCCGTTAAAAGTTCGTTCTTTATTTGGTTTCGTTCCTGTTAAAAGTTCGTTTAGTGTTTTGTTTTGTTCCTGTTAAAAGTTCGTTCAGTGTTTGGTTTCGTTCTAGTTAAAAGTTCGTTCAGTGTTTGGTTTCGTTCCTGTTAAAAGTTCTTTCAGTGTTTGGTTTTGTTCCTGTTAAAAGTTCGTTCAGTGTTTGGTTTCGTTCCCGTTAAAAGGTCGTTCATGGTTTGGTTTCGTTCCCGTGAAAAGTTCGTTCATGATTTGGTTTCGTTCCCGTTAAAAGTTCGTTCAGTGTTTGGTTTCGTTCCTGTTAAAAGTTCGTTCATTGGTTGGTTTCATTCCTGTTAAAAGTTCGTTCAGTGTTTGGTTTCGTTCCCGTTAAAAGTTCGTTCATGGTTTGGTTTCGTTCCTGTTAAAAGTTCGTTCTTGGTTTGGTTTCGTTCCTGTTAAAAGTTCGTTCATGGTTTGGTTTCGTTCCTGTTAAAAGTTCGTTCTTTGTTTGGTTTCGTTCCCGTTAAAAGTTCGTTCAGTGTTTGGTTTCGTTCCTGTTAAAAGTTCGTTCATGGTTTGGTTTCGTTCCCGTTAAAGGTTCGTTCAGTGTTTGGTTTTGTTCCCGTTAAAAGTTCGTTCTTTATTTGGTTTCGTTCCTGTTAAAAGTTCGTTTAGTGTTTGGTTTGGTTACTGTTAAAAGTTCGTTCAGTGTTTGGTTTCGTTCTAGTTAAAGTTCGTTCAGTGTTTGGTTTCGTTCCTGTTAAAGTTCTTTCAGTGTTTGGTTTTGTTCCTGTTAAAAGTTCGTTCAGTGTTTGGTTTCGTTCCGTTAAAAGGTCGTTCAGTGTTTGGTTTCGTTCCTGTTAAAGTTCGTTCAGTGTTTGGTTTCGTTCCCGTTAAAAGTTCGTTCAGTGTTTGGTTTCGTTCCTGTTAAAAGTTCGTTCAGTGTTTGGTTTCGTTCCGGTTTAAAGTTCGTTCACTTTTTGGTTTCGTTCCCGTTAAAAGTTCGTTCATGGCTTGGTTTCGTCCCCGTTAAAAGTTCGTTCAGTGTTTGGTTTCGTTCCCGTTAAAAGTTCGTTCAGTGTTTGGTCTCGTTCCTGTTAAAAGTTCGTTCAGTGTTTGGTTTTGTTCCCGTTAAAAGTTCGTTCAGTGTTTGGTTTCGTTCCTGTTAAAAGTTCGTTCAGTGTTTGGTTTCGTTCCTGTTAAAAGTTCGTTCAGTGTTTGGTTTCGTTCCCGTTAAAAGTTCGTTCAGTGTTGGTTTCGTTCCCGTTTAAAGTTCGTTCAGTGTTTGGTTTCGTTCCTGTTTAAAGTTCGTTCATGGTTTGGTTTCGTCCCCGTTAAAAGTTCGTTCAGTGTTTGGTTTCGTTCCTGTTAAAAGTTCGTTCAGTGTTTGGTTCCGTTCCTGTTAAAAGTTCGTTCAATGTTTGGTTTCGTTCCTGTTAAAAGTTCGTTCATGGTTTGGTTTCGTTCCCGTTAAAAGTTCGTTCAGTGTTTGGTTTCGTTCCTGTTAAAAGTTCGTTCAGTGGTTGGTTTCGTTCCTGTTAAAAGTTCGTTCAGTGTTTGGTTTCGTTCCTGTTAAAAGTTCGTCCAGTGTTTGGTTTCGTTCCTGTTAAAAGTTCGTTCAGTGTTTGGTTTCGTTCCCGTTAAAAGTTCGTTCAGTGTTTGGTTTCGTTCCTGTTAAAAGTTCGTTCAGTGTTTGGTTTCGTTCGTGTTAAAAGTTCGTTCAGTGTTTGGTCCCGTTCCTGGTAAAAGTTCGTTCATATATTCATTTTCCCAACATCAAGTCTCCTGATAACTGGTTTCCCATTAGAATCTAAAATTAGCTCTTCCATAGTTTCCATCGTGTTGGATTTACTCGCCGCTGTTTCATATTTATAGTTTTCGTGAGTGCCGCTGCTTCTGTTTTGTCTTTGGATGATAGCTCTTTGATGTTTTTGGGTTTCTGCATTAATAGTTTTGGTGCTAAAGAATATTTATTATCATAAGAGGCGAATCCCTCAGAGAGTGAGGAATGCGTACACTAAAAGCCGGCTGTTTAGCCGCCCCCCAAACACCTGACACATCGAGAAAGGAGAAATAAAAGTGAAAGCGATGAGAGAGAAGGAGAAAGAAGACGAGAGAATATAGAAGATTAAAGAAATGTGAGGACATGAAGACGAAGGGGGAGGCTAACATCTTAAAATACACAACAAACAAATTTCAAGAAATATAACAACGAATTAGTACCCGCAGTGATACTGTTTTCCTTTTTCCCTTCTAATCACAATGCAACTTCGTTCAGAATTTCAGTAATGTTCAATAATTCTTCGATGTAAAATTATTCTTTGGCGTGAGCAGCGGCGACAAGGCGCAGGAAGCAAGCAATCGACGATAAAACTAAGGGTCATATTCATGAACACCTCGACGCCCATGCACACCTATTTAACCCGGTAGCAGCGACGGGACAAATTTGTGGCTTTACCGTGTACCAGTGACGGGCCAATTTTTTGCCATGATATAAACCTCCCAAAATAGATGATGCATAAACTGATCACAAATGCTTTGATATACATTATGAAATGGTTTGCGTGAATGATGATTTTTTCTCATTAATTCGCTTAGAGGGGCCTTTAAGAAACTTGATCTCCGCAGCTGCCGAGTTAACAGGGCTTTCATAAGAGTTTCAGTCATTCCCTTATGTAGTTTTATGACCCTGGTGATATTCTGATCCGTCTTGTGTACCATGAACCTAAAAAAACACTCATGAAAACCCGATTGATCTCTTTTTTGTTCATTGGAAGTAGGTGATGTGGGAGACGGGAGTGGTTGAGAACAGGCTACCGACCCAGTGCTTCCGGGCTGTTCTCACCCTTTGCTATCACCCTCGGGATGAAGCACGTGTCGCTGCCAGCTCCGCGCCGACAACTCCAGAAAGGTCAGGGTCATATTCTTAAACATTTCGGCTTCCAACACACAATTTGACAAGAGTTTCGTAGGAGTCTATGGCCTTTCCAGGGTGAGTTTTATGGCCCCCCCTTTTTTTTTTTTTTACAGCAAAGGAGACAAAAGGGCAACAAAACAAAAAAGCAGCAAAAAAGTCCGCCAGGCACTGGTCCAATAAAACGAGACAGAGTAAGAGGCAAAAAGAGAGGTCAATTTCGGGAGAAGAGGTTTCTTGACACTCCTCTCTTGAAAGAGGTCAAGTCATAGGCAGGAGGGAATACAGATAAAGGAAGGCTGTTCCAGGGATAAAAGAATGAAGATACTGGTTAACTCTTGCATAAGGGATTTGGACAATATAGGGGCGAGCAAGAGTAGAAAGTCTAGTGCAGTGGGGCCGCGGGAGGGGGGCAGGCATGCAGTTAGCAAGTTCAGAAAAGCGTCAGCATGAAAATATCGATAGAAGATAGAAAGCGAGGCAACAATGCGGCGGAAGTTTAGAGGTAGGAGACTGTCAGTAGGAGGACGGGAGTTGATGAGACCTGGTGGTAGCTTGCTAATTCTCCTGGGCCATGAACGTGAAAAGACACTCATTTGAACCCAACTAGTCTCCTTTCTGGCCTTTGTAAATGGTTGACGTGAGAGGCGGAAGCGTCTGAGAATACTGACCTAGGTTTGTGAGTCAGCAGTTTCTTACAGTAAAGGAAGCAGCTCAAGGGCAATGACCAAAGAAGAAAAAAAACGCCGCTGTTCCTGCAAAATGAAGCCGGAGTGGCCAGAAGAGAGCTCAATTTCGCCATTTATTCTCATATGACCTCCAACCTTCCCCAAAACTCTTGTAGATGAAACTATGCGATTGTAAGGCAAATATGAGTCGCCAAGCGGTCTGGAAGGGTCCACTCCTGCTGGGGCTGAGGAAGGGGAAGGCGGGAGGAGGGGAAGCGTGCGAAGTCTTGAACTCATATTCTTATAAACACTTCGAGGCTCACACACCCACATTTGATAAGGCTTTCGTATTGAAGTTGTGTGTATTTTCATGGATGGTTTTATGAGCCTAGTGATAGTGTGACACAAGGCTTCTTCACCATGAACGTGAAAAAACTCATGTGAACCCGATCAATCTCCTTTATGGCCTTTGGAAATGTTTGTTGTGAGAGCCGGAAGCGTGTGAAAATACGACTGCTTTTTTTTGCTTTCATTCTTCGTTCAGTCTTCATTTGATAAAGGAGCGAGTCGTGTTCACCAGTCCGCAGCTTCTGGAATGGTTTTATGGAGCATCCGCCCTTCAATCAGCGGCCATTTCGCAACCGATAGCAGAAAGAAAAGGAAAGATGTGCGACGGCCTTCACAGTACACTTCATAACTTTTTATCGAACAGCTGCGCCCGAATCAGCGACCACTTCCCAACCGATAGAGGAGAAAGAGACGACGCGCTACGCTGGTACTACAGGGAAAGCAACAGATGTATGCCATAAGAAAATCGAACGGTGAAGTTAAGTAAAACGAGCCATGTTGTGAGTGCCAAAAAACTGCCAATACGATAGATACAGTAAAGATGTTATAGATAAGTCCATGGATAGTGAGGGTAGGTGGGGTTAGGTTTGATGTGAGTACCAATGCGATAAATACATTCAGAAAGAGGTTAGGTAAGTCCATGGATAGTAAGGGTAGGTGGGGTTAGGTTTGATGTGAGTACCAATGCGATAAATACATTCAGGAAGAGGTTAGGTAAGTCCATGGATAGTAAGGGTAGGTGGGGTTAGGTTTGATGTGAGTGCCAATACGATAGATACATTCAGGAAGAGGTTAGGTAAGTTCATGGATAGTAAGGGTAGGTGGGGTTAGGTTTGATGTGAGTGCCAATACGATAGATACATTCAGGAAGAGGTTAGGTAAGTTCATGGATAGTAAGGGTAGGTGGGGTTAGGTTTGATATGAGTACCAATGCGATAAATACATTCAGGAAGAGGTTAGGTAAGTCCATGGATAGTAAGGGTAGGTGGGGTTAGGTTTGATGTGAGTGCCAATACGATAGATACATTCAGGAAGAGGTTAGGTAAGTTCATGGATAGTAAGGGTAGGTGGGGTTAGGTTTGTTGTGAGTGCCAATACGATAGATACATTCAGGAAGAGGTTAGGTAAGTCCATGGATAGTAAGGGTAGGTGGGGTTAGGTTTGATGTGAGTGCCAATACGATAGATACATTCAGGAAGAGGTTAGGTAAGTCCATGGATAGTAAGGGTAGGTGGGGTTAGATTTATTGTGATTGCCAATACGATAGATACATTCAGGAAGAGGTTAGGTAAGTCCATTGATAGTAAGGGTAGGTGGAGTCAGGTTTGATGTGAGTGCCAATATGATAGATACATTTAGAAAGAGGTTAGGCAAGTTCATGGATAGTAAGGGTAGGTGGGGTCAGGTTTGATGTGAGTGCCAATACGATAGATACATTTAGAAAGAGGTTAGGCAAGTTCATGGAGAGTAAGGGTAGGTGGAGTCAGGTTTGATGTGAGTGCCAATATGATAGATACATTCAGGAAGAGGTTAGGTAAGTCCATTGATAGTAAGGGTAGGTGGAGTCAGGTTTGATGTGAGTGCCAATATGATAGATACATTTAGAAAGAGGTTAGGCAAGTTCATTGATAGTAAGGGTAGGTGGGGTTAGGTTTGATGTGAGTCCCAATACGATAGATACATTCAGGAAGAGGTTAGGTAAGTCCATTGATAGTAAGGGTAGGTGGGGTTAGGTTTGTTGTGAGTGCCAATACGATAGATACATTCAGGAAGAGGTTAGGTAAGTCCATGGATAGTAAGGGTAGGTGGGGTTAGGTTTGATGTGAGTACCAATGCGATAGATACATTCAGGAAGAGGTTAGGTAAGTTCATGGATAGTAAGGGTAGATGGGGTTAGGTTTGATGTGAGTACCAATGCGATAGATACATTCAGGAAGAGGTCAGGTAAGTCCATGGATAGTAAGGGTAGGTGGAGTCAGGTTTGTTGTGAGTACCAATACGATAGATACATTCAGAAAGAAGTTAGGTAAGTTCATGGATAGTAAGGGTAGATGGGGTTAGATTTATTGTGATTGCCAATACGATAGATACATTCAGAAAGAGGTTAGGCAAGTTCATGGATAGTAAGGGTAGGTGAGGTCAGGTTTGATGTGAGTACCAATGCGATAAATACATTCAGGAAGAGGTTAGGTAAGTCCATGGATAGTAAGGGTAGATGGGGTTAGGTTTGTTGTGAGTGCCAATATGATAGATACATTTAGAAAGAGGTTAGGCAAGTTCATGGGTAGTAAGGGTAGGTAGGGGTTAAGTTTATTGTGAGTGGCATACGATAGATACATTCAGGAAGAGGTTAGGTAAGTCCATGGATAGTAAGGGTAGGTGGGGTTAGGTTTGATGTGAGTCCTAATACGATAGATACATTCAGAAAGAAGTTAGGTAAGTTCATGGATAGTAAGGGTAGGTGGGGTCAGGTTTGTTGTGAGTGCCAATATGATAAATACATTCAGGAAGAGGTTAGGTAAGTCCATGGATAGTAAGGGTAGGTGGGGTTAGGTTGATGTGAGTACCAATACGATCGATACATTTAGAAAGAGGTTAGACAAGTTCATGGGTAGTAAGGGTAGGTAGGGGTTAAGTTTATTGTGAGTGGCATACGATAGATACATTCAGGAAGAGGTTAGGTAAGTTCATGGATAGTAAAGATAGGAAAAAAACTACTTAATCCTGGATACTGGTGAACTCAGATGGACATAATATAAAGACACACAGAAAGACGGAAAGAAAGAAAGTGTCCTTGATTGCTGGTGAACTCATATAAAACAAACAAAGACAGACAGAAAGAAAGAAAGAAACAAAGAAAGAACGTGTCCTAGGTACTGGTGAACTCCAAGGTATAAATAAAGGAAGAGGAAAAGAGAAATAAATAAATGAAAAAAGGAGGAGAGAAAGAAAGTGTCCCTAGATAGATAAAGAGTGAAAAAGAGAAAGAAAGAAAAAAACTTGTCTCTGGATAAAGAAGGAAACAAAAGAGAGAAAGGAAGGAAAGAAAGAAGGAAGAAAGAGAAGGAAAGAAAGAAAAAGTTTGTCTGGATAAAGAAGGAAACAAAAGAAATAAAGGAAGGAAGGAAAGAAGGAAAAAAGAGAAGGAAAGAGAGAAAGAACTTGTCTCTGGATAAAGAAGGAAACAAAAGAAAGGAAGGAAAGAAAGAAAGAAGGGAGAAAGAGATGGAAAGAAAGAAAAAGCTTGTCTCTGGATAAAGAAGGAAACAAAAGAAAGAAAGGAAGGAAGAAAGAGAAGGAAAGAAAGAAAAAGTTTGTCTGGATAAAGAAGGAAACAAAAGAAATGAAGGAAAGAAAGAAAGAAGGAAAAAGGAGAAGGAAAGAGAGAAAGAACTTGTCTCTGGATAAAGAAGGAAACAAAAGAGAGAAAGGAAGGAAAGAAGGAAGGAAGAAAGAGAAGGAAAGAAAGAAAAAGCTTGTCTCTGGATAAAGAAGGAAACAAAAGAAAGAAAGGAAGAAGGAAAGAAAGAAGGAAGAAAGAGAAGGAAAGAAAGAAAAAGTTTGTCTGGATAAAGAAGGAAACAAAAGAAATAAAGGAAAGAAAGAAAGAAGAAAGAAAGAGAAGGAAAGAGAGAAAAAACTTGTCTCTGGATAAAGAAGGAAACAAA
Source organism: Eriocheir sinensis (assembly GCF_024679095.1). Lineage (NCBI taxonomy): Eukaryota > Metazoa > Arthropoda > Malacostraca > Decapoda > Varunidae > Eriocheir > Eriocheir sinensis. Next base: position 1,329,461 of record NC_066546.1, on the reverse strand, counting down.
AGAGAGAAATGAAGGAAATAAAGAAGGAAGAAAGAGAAGGAAAGAAAGAAAAAGCTTGTCTGGATAAAGAAGGAAACAAAAGAAATAAAAGAAGGAAGGAAAGAAAGAAGGAAAAAAGAGAAGGAAAGAAAGAAAGAACTTGTCTCTGGATAAAGAAGGAAACAAAAGAAATGAAGGAAAGAAAGAAAGAAGGAAGAAAGAGAAGGAAAGAAAGAAAGAACTTGTCTCTGGATAAAGAAGGAAACAAAAGAAATGAAGGAAAGAAAGAAAGAAGGAAAAAAGAGAAGGAAAGAGAGAAAGAACTTGTCCCTGGATGCTGAGAGATAAAGAAAGGGAAAAAAGGAAGAAATGAAAAAAAAGCCAAAGGAAGAGACGAAAGGGAGGAAAGAAAGAAGGAAAGGAAGAAAGATTTTGTCCCTGGATAGATAAAGAAAGGAAAAAGAAAAAAAAGAAAGGAAGAGAAAGAAAGAAAACACAGGAAGAAAGAAAGAAACGAGACTCCAGATGATGGTGGTGTGTGTGTGGGTGTGGGTGTGTGGGTGTAATCCTTCTTCCTTCCTCTCTCTCTCTCTCTCTCTCTCTCTCTCTCTCTCTCTCTCTCTCTCTCTCTCTCTCTCTCTCTCTCTCTCTCTCTCTCTCTCTCTCTCTCTCTCTCTCTCTCTCTCTCTCTCTCTCTCTCTCAACTAATTTTCTTGCATATAACCTTCCCCCTTCCTCTCCCTCTCTCCCTCTCTCGATCAATACCGCATTTTCATCACCTCCCTGACGGATATCACACACAGCCCACGTGCAGGAGTCACCGATTGGCATGACAGACTTAAAGGGGCTTGCCTGGTCCGTGCGTGACATAGATTCACAGTCATAGAATAGGAGTCTGTGGCCACCTTCATCACAGCCGCCGCCATGTTGTTGCCGTAGAGCCGCGTGAATGAGAACTCAGCTGATCTCCTTTGAAGCCTTGAAAAATAGTAGTTGTAAGAGCCGAATACGTCAGAGAATACGGACACCGATCCCTTGATAGAGCAGAAAGGAGAGGACGAAAGGGAGAATGGGAGGAAAGAACATACGTGGACAGACAAAAATAGCTAGAGAGATTATGAGAGGTAGAATAACAACATGAACTAGAGAAACAAGAAGGAAGAAAGAGGGAGAGGAGGTAAAGTTTGAGGAGTAATCTATAGCTGCGCGTGACCTCGGTGCTCATCTCGGTCCCTTGAGTCTGTGGTGGGAAGAATCCATCACCAGGGACACAGGGGCGGTGGGACATCCGGGTTACCACAGTTTACCTTCCCCAGGTTTCCCCAGGTACCCATTTATCGACCAGCCTGGAAGGGGGATGAACAGCTGGATGGATTCGAACCCGTGCCCGCAGATTCCTAGCTATGCACGCTAACCACTGGACCACGGAGGCGTTATGGAGGAGTAGATCGATAATAATAAATAAGAAGAAGAGATTGACGAAGATGACGAAGAAGAAAAACGGGAAGAAAAAGAAGAAAAGAAGAAGAACAAGACGAAAAAGAAGAACAAAAATAAAGATAAAAAGAAGATGACGACACAGAAGAAGAAGAAGAAGAAGAAGAAGAAGAAAAAGAAAAATAATAATAATAATAATAAGAAGAAGAAGAAGAAGAAAAAGGAGAAGCAGAAAAAGAAGAAGAAGAAGAAGAAGAAGAAGAAGAAGAAGAAGAAAAAGACATTACCTTCTGCAGGGACGATGCTGCTGCTGATGCTAATGATGATGATGAAGAGGAGGAGGAGGAGACGAGGAAGAGATGATATCGGGGAGAAGGATGAGGAGGAGGAGGAGGAGGAGGAGGAGGATCTTGAGTTAGCCAGCATTTTCATTTCCTTCTTCATCTTCTCATTCCCCAACTCCTTTCTTCGTCTTATCTCCGTCCGTGTCTTCCCCTCACAACTCCTCCCAATATGGTGGTGCGAGGGGTTGAGCTTTGGAGTTATTTCGGAGTTGAGATGAAGTTATGACCGCGGTGGTGGTGGTGGTGATGGCGGTGGAGGTGGTGGCGAGAGAGTGAGTGAGTGAAGGTCAAGTTACGTATAACATGCCCTTGTCTAACATATCTTTATCTTCCTTTCCTACCAACTGTCTTTATCTTATCTTCCTTATCTGTTGACTGACCTCTCTTTCATTCCCCTTCACCTTGCTTTTTTGCTTCTCATTTCTATTTTCGCTTCTGTTCTCTCTTTCATTCCCCTTCACCTCTCTTTTTTGCGTCTCATTTCTGTTTTCGCTTCTGTTCTCTCTTTCATTCCTCTTGACCTCTCCTTTTTGCTTCTCATTTCTATTTTCGCTTCTGTTCTCTCTTTCATTCCTCTTGACCTCTCCTTTTTGCTTCTCATTTCTATTTTCGCTTCTGTTCTCTCTTTCATTCCCCTTCACCTCTCTTTTTTGCTTCTCATTTCTATTTTCGCTTCTGTTCTCTCTTTCATTCCTCTTGACCTCTCCTTTTTGCTTCTCATTTCTATTTTCGCTTCTGTTCTCTCTTTCATTCCCCTTGATCTCTCCTTTTTGCTTCTCATTTCTATTTTCACTTCTGTTCTCTCTTTCATTCCTCTTGACCTATCTTTTTTGCGTCTCATTTCTATTTTCGCTTCTGTTCTCTCTTTCATTCCTCTTGACCTCTCCTTTTTGCTTCTCATTTCTATTTTCGCTTCTGTTCTCTCTTTCATTCCTCTTGACCTCTCTTTTTTGCGTCTCATTTCTATTTTCGCTTCTGTTCTCTCTTTCATTCCCCTTCACCTCTCTTTTTTGCGTCTCATTTCTATTTTCGCTTCTGTTCTCTCTTTCATTCCCCTTGACCTCTCCTCTTTGCTTCTCATTTCTATTTTCGTATCTTCTGTTTTTCCTTTTTTCTTCTTTCTTATATATCTACTTACCTCTCTTTCATTCCTCTTGACTCTCCTTTTTGGCTCTCATTTATATTTTCGTATCTTCTGTTCTTCCTTTTATTCTCCTCATCTTTCTTTCGTTCCTCTTCAGTTCTCTTTTTGGCAGCTCATTTTTATTTTCGTATCTTCTGTTTTCTTTTCTATCTTATCTTCCTTATTCATCTACTTACCTTTCTTTCATTCCTCTTGACCTCTCCTTTTTGCGTCTCATTTCCATTATCGTATCTTATGTTCTTCCTTTTATTCTCCTTATCTTTCTTATATATCTACTTACCTCTTTCGTTCCTCTTCATCTCTCTTTCGGCCGCTCATTCTTATTTTCGTATCTTCTGTTCTCTTTTCTATCTTATCTTCCTTATTCGTATACTTACCTTTCTTTCGTTCCTCTGTATAATCTCACTCTGTCCTGCCTGGGGGTAGGGATGGCATGTTCCTCCCTTCTCCCTTGTTGTTTACCTGCAACAATAAACTATCAATCAATCAATCAATCATTTCTCTTTCGGCCGCTCATTTCCATTTTCGCCTCTGTTCTCTCTTTTCTATCTTATCTTTCTTATATATCTACTTACCTTTCTTTCATTCCTCTTGACCTCTCCTTTTTGCGTCTCATTTCTATTTTCGTATCTTCTGTTCTCTCTCTTCTATCTTATCTTTCTTATATATTTGCTTATCTTTCTTTCATTCCTCTTGACCTCTCCTTTTTGCGTCTCATTTCTATTTTCGTATCTTCTGTTTTCTCTCTTCTATCTTATCTTTCTTATATATTTGCTTATCTTTCTTTCATTCCTCTTGACCTCTCCTTTTTGCGTCTCATTTCTATTTTCGTATCTTCTGTTCTCTCTCTTCTATCTTATTTTTCTTAAATATCTACTTACCTTTCCTTCGTTCCTCTTCATCTCTCTTTTTTGCCGGTCATTTCTATTTTCGTATCTTCTGTTCTCTCTTTTCTATCTTATCTTTCTTATCTGTTTACTTAACTCTCTTTCATTCCGTTTTATCTCACCTTTTTTGCTGCTCATTTCTATTTTCGTATCTTCTGTTCTCTCTTTTCTATCTTATCTTTCTTATCTGTTTACTTGACTCTCTTTCATTCCGTTTTACCTCACGTTTTATCTATCTTTATCTTCCTCTCCTACCAACTGTCTTTATCTTATCTTCCTTATCTGTTGACTGACCTCTCTTTCATTCCCCTTCACCTTGCTTTTTTGCGTCTCATCTCTATTTTCGTATCTTCTGCTCTTTCTTTCTTTCTTTCTCATTATCTTTCGTATCTGTTTACTTTCCTTACTTTCATTCCTCTTCGTCTCTTTTCCCATTTGCTTTTACAGGGTCATTGCTTTTCGGGCTTTTTCTGTTTGTTTGTTTACTTTTTGTAGGTTTTGCCCTTGAGTTGTTTCCTCTACTGTAAAAATAAAACTCAAGGCTGCTTCAGTATCGCATCAAACATTGCCTTATCAGTTTCTTAATTAAATCTATGAGCGTCCCCTCCCCCCTTACACACAAGTATTAGTATTCAGTCAAACTCGTCGTCGTAACCTAATCTATCCTTAACGAGTGGCAAAAATAAATCAATGTTAATTAAGCTGATGTGACTGTCGTATTTAGGAATCACTCTCGTTCATAAGCTGATGTGAGTGTCGTATTAAGGAATCACTCTCGTTCATAAGCTGATGTGAGTGTCGTATTTAGGAATCACTCTCGTTCATAAGCTGATGTGAGTGTCGTATTAAGGAATCACTGTCGTTCATAAGCTGATGTGAGGCTCGTATTAAGGAATCACTCGTTCATAAGCTGATGTGAGTGTCGTATTTAGGAATCACTCTCGTTCATAAGCTGATGTGAGTGTCGTATTAAGGAATCACTCTCGTTCATAAGCTGATGTGAGGCTCGTATTAAGGAATCACTCTCGTTCATAAGCTGATGTGAGTGTCGTATTTAGGAATCACTCTCGTTCATAAGCTGATTTAACTGTCGTATTAAGGAATCACTCGTTCATAAGCTGATTTGACTCGTATTTAGGAATCACTGTCGTTCATAAGCTGATCTGAGTGTCGTTTTAAGGTATCAATGTCGTACATAATTATGATAACGCTATTACGTATTCAATCAAACTAATCATCTGAAATCGATATCTTCTTTACGAGTGGCAAGAATTCGTCAGCGTTAGATAAGCTGATTTGAGTGTCGTATTTAAAGAATCATTATCGTACATATGATAACGCGATTACATATTCAAACTTGTCTAAAATTATTCTATTCTCTTTTCGTATCTTCTGTTCTTTTATTTATATCTCCTTATCTTTTTTATCTATTTACTTACCCCTTTTTCATTCCTCTTGATCTCTCCTTTTTGCTGCTCATTTCTATTTTCGTACCTTGTTCTTTCTTTTCCATCTCTTTATCTTTCTTATTTATCTACTTATCTTACTTACCCCTCTTTCATTCCTCTTGATCTCTCCTTTTTGCTGCTCATTTCTATTTTCGTATCTTCTGTTCTTTCTTTTCCGTCTCTTTATCTTTCTTATTTATCTACTTATCTTACGTACCCCTCTTTCATTCCTCTTGATCTCTCCTTTTTGCTGCTCATTTCTATTTTCGTATCTTCTGTTCTTTCTTTTCCGTCTCTTTATCTTTCTTATTTATCTTCTTTGATTTGAGTGTCGTAGTCAGGAATCATTGTCGTATATTAAAACGCTGAAGCCTGTATTCCTAAACGTCTCGGCCCCTCATTTGGCCTCTGAAAATTCTCTCGTGGAAGGTCCTGGGAATCTCATGGACTGTTATGTGACGCTGGTGGTCTAGTGGTAGTTTTATGCGTTGTGTTTTGAGGATTGAGGTCTTACACATATGAGAACGCTGAAACTTGCATTCCTAAACGTCTCGGCCCCTCAGCTCGCCTCTTTGAAAAGCCTCTCGTGGAAGTTGCTGGGATGTTCATGGACTGACTGTGTAGTGATGCTGGTGATAGTTTTACACGTCCTCTGCGTCTTGAACGTGAAGGAAAAGAAGAGATGAATAATAAAACGAAGAAAAAGAAGAAGGCAAACAAAGAAATTAAGAAAGCATGAAGAACATTGAAGCACGGAAGGAAGAGGAAGAAACAGAAGAAAAAGAAGAAGAAGAAGAAGAAGAAGAAGAAGAAGATGATGACGAAAAAGAAAAATCACTCATGAAAATCCGATTAGTTTTCCCCGCAGCCTTGGAAAATAATAATAAAGTGAGCTCAGTGCATTTAATATTATGGACGAATTACATCACAGACAGCCTTAGAGAGTTCCCACATGCCGCCATACAGTCCTCTTTCCTTTCTTCTCCAATCGATGTAGTAAAGACAGCATCACGAGGGAGAGAGGGAGGGAGGGGGATTCGAACACTGAGACACGAGTTGAGAGTGGGATCAAGACTAGAGAGAACCTATATAGAAGCGATTTGTGGTGTTGGACTAAAAGTAAGTCTCCGTGTGATACTTCAGATCCTTGTGTAAGAGGTCAGTGTATCTTATGTAGTAGCAATAGTAGTAGTTGTAGTAGTAGCAGTAGTAGTAGTAGTAGTAGTAGTATAGTAGGAGTAGTAGTGGTAGTAGTAATGGTGGTAGCAGTAGTACAACAATAACAACAACAGCAGCAACAACAACAACAACAACAACAACAACAACAACAACAAGGGACCAGGGGCGGATACAGGGGGTGGGGGGGCCCAGGGGGCCCGGGCCCCCCAAAAAAATCTCCGCCCCCCCAGAAAATCTTGAGTGTATGCGGATAGTGGGTACAGAACTGACTCGCTTATAATGTGCTGCAACTATAATACGGAATGTGTCGTCAGCTGTAGGCATGTGCAGGCGCGGATACGGGGGTGGGGAGCCAGATGTCCGGGGCCCCCCCCAAAAATATTAGGATAACTAAAATATTTGAAATACCCATGAATTGAGAAAACATAAAATATATTTAAGATACCCCTAAAAATCTAGAGAGCTGGGGAGCGAAGCCGGCCGCCGCTAGATAGCTCTGGACGCTGTCCTCCAAACTTTAAAAAAAAAAAAAAAACTCCTCCATAGGTTCCTTGGGCTTTACTATGTGGAGGTGGACGGGATGCTCAGGCAAGATTTACATTTTTTCGGTGTCTGATGTAATTTTTCACCCTCCTGCAGGGCCAGGGCACAACGGGGACGTGCCCAGGGCCCCGCGCTCTTATGGGGCCCGCACTCATCTAACAATCTATATACTCGTACAGGGCCGTAGTACGCCGCACCCAGGGGGGGCGGGGGTGTCGGACCCCCCCCCCCTTTGCTAAAATGTCCACTTTCTGAGAGAGTCAAAACTAAAACTGGTACCTTTCTGTTGCATTTCTGGAGAACTCGGGATTTTCTTTATTTATTTTCAGTATTTAAGTTACGGAATCGTATATTGAATATTATAGAGCAAGATTTAAAGGCCTAGGAAAAAATCTTTGTGACCTCATTCCTCACATGCAAGCAGAAAGTGAATTTTAGTGCAGGCCACTATCATCATTCGGCACTTCGAAGAGGAAATAAGGGAAGACTTCCTTGCCTTTGTGCACGCCCATGACCTCACCGGTAAAGGCTTAGCCTGGCTCCTTTTGCGCACCGTTGAAGACCTCGGATTGGACATGGCCAAGTGCAGGGAACTTGGTTTCGATGGAGCAGGTGCCATGACGGGAAAATTCAAAGGGTGTGCCGCAGTACTCATGAAGAAGTACACCCTGGCCAAGCCAATCCACTGCTTTAACCACCGGCAGAATCTAGTACTGACGAAGGCGTGTGACGTCAAGGAAGTGAAGATCGCTCTTCAAACACTGACCGAGGTGTACAACTTCGTTCATTCTTCGAATATGCGCTCTCTCCGCTTCACAAAGGTTGTCAAGCTTACCTCGGCCAAGCGCGAAAAGCTTGTTCCCTTGTGCCCCACCAGGTGGATTGAGAGGCATGCCGCAGTGCTGGTTTTCGTTGAATGCCTGTCATCGCTGTTTTTCTCGAGGAAGAACTTGACGTCACTGCTGGGCTCCTCATCGCCATACGTGTTCCCCGCTTTCTCGTTGGACTGGTTGTAGTCGAGTGCATATTGGCGCATACTCTCGAGCCGAGCCGAACGCTTCAGAGAAAAGATGGCGACCTGGTGTCAGCCTATGCCACGATTCGTGGCATCGAGACCATTTTTGCCAAGTTCAGAGCAGATGCTGAGAATCATTTCCACTACGTGTTCATGAAAGCGGAAGAGTGGGGTCATCGCATGACACCATCCCTGTGCCACGACTCTGTGGACGACAGACCCAGCGATCAAATGTTCCGTGTGAGAATGCTGAGGAGTAATACCGCCGGGTGGTGCTCGGGAGCTGCGGATTTTAAGCAAAGAACCGCCATCACTATCCATTGGTCTTCACTGTTTTGAGGTTGTCGCTAACTTATGAAATTTTACCATCGGGCCCCCCCCCAAAGTGATTTTCTGGATCCGCCCCTGCAAGGGACATCATTGGAGGTCTGACGTGCGAACATGGTTACACAGATTAACAATACCGGAAAGGCGATCAAGACCTGCATGTTTGTCTGTCTGTGCCTGTCTGTCTGTCTGTTTTGTCTGGTTGGCTGGCTCGTTGGCTGTTTAGATGACTGGTTCGTGGCTGGCGGCTTGCATGCATCTACAGCTCTTGCAGTGGTCAGCTAAAATGGATACAATGATCGGCGTCTTGGTGGCTGTATTGGCGAGTTATATTTAGTATTTTCCTCTAAGTTGTAGCATGGAGGATTTGTGCTACGCTCGCGCTCTCTTCATGTCCGCTGTTATCCAAGTTTGCTCTGTAATCACGGATGTTCTCAGCTCTGATTACCTCTGTTATGAAGGGTGAACTTCTTGTTTTCATCAATTTACGTTCCTCTCTCTCTCTCTCTCTCTCTCTCTCTCTCTCTCTCTCTCTCTCTCTCTCTCTCTCTCTCTCTCTCTCTCTCTCTCTCTCTCTCTCTCTCTCTCTCTCTCTCTCTCTCTCTCTCTCTCTCTCTCTCTCTCTCTCTCTCTCTCTCTCTCTCTCTCTCTCTCTCTCTCTCTCTCTCTCTCTCTCTCTCTCTCTCTCTCTCTCTCTCTCTCTCTCTCTCTCTCTCTCTCTCTCTCTCTCTCTCTCTCTCTCTCTCTCTCTCTCTCTCTCTCTCTCTCTCTCTCTCTCTCTCTCTCTCTCTCTCTCTCTCTCTCTCTCTCTCTCTCTCTCTCTCTCTCTCTCTCTCTCTCTCTCTCTCTCTCTCTCTCTCTCTCTCTCTCTCTCTCTCTCTCTCTCTCTCTCTCTCTCTCTCTCTCTCTCTCTCTCTCTCTCTCTCTCTCTCTCTCTCTCTCTCTCTCTCTCTCTCTCTCTCTCTCTCTCTCTCTCTCTCTCTCTCTCTCTCTCTCTCTCTCTCTCTCTCTCTCTCTCTCTCTCTCTCTCTCTCTCTCTCTCTCTCTCTCTCTCTCTCTCTCTCTCTCTCTCTCTCTCTCTCTCTCTCTCTCTCTCTCTCTCTCTCTCTCTCTCTCTCTCTCTCTCTCTCTCTCTCTCTCTCTCTCTCTCTCTCTCTCTCTCTCTCTCTCTCTCTCTCTCTCTCTCTCTCTCTCTCTCTCTCTCTCTCTCTCTCTCTCTCTCTCTCTCTCTCTCTCTCTCTCTCTCTCTCTCTCTCTCTCTCTCTCTCTCTCTCTCTCTCTATCTCTCTCTCTCTCTCTCTCTCTCTCTCTCTCTCTCTCTCTCTCTCTCTCTCTCTCTCTCTCTCTCTCTCTCTCTGCTCCGGCAGGTTGCACAGTCTGTCACTGTATATTTTTAGTCTTGATCTTATCGTAGATGTTATCAGCATCCTCAGCGTCTCCTCGTCCATGTAGTGAAGTGCATCCTAAAACACCTTGCAATTATCTTATCTTCTTGCTTTTTTCCGGTAAAGATTGTTTCGAACTCTCACTCACAGGGCCTTGTCGTCATTGATTGGCTATGCGCCTACCACCGTATATTGTGGGTCTTTTCTCGCTCTCATTTCCAAAACATGACATTTTTAGCATAAAAGTGCATTTTCAAGCTTTACTCCAATTACGTCATTCATCTAGGTGCGTGCGTAACTCCTGACAACAGCCGTTCATTGGCTTCGCGAGTTTCGCGTCACCTCTACACAGATTGCCATGGATTGTCAACCTGTCTGTCATCTCACTGACGTACTCCATGTGGAACATGACTTGTGCCCGTGCTGAGGCTTAGGGCACTCCGCTCTTTACAGGAGGACGCCCTGGCCCTGTGACAACCCCCTCGCCTGTCCTGCCAAGCAACTCCTCGTCCACCTCATGCAGCAACCTCCCCTTGCACTAGCCCGTAAAAATTTCATTTACCAAAAGAGCCTCGCGTGTGGCCTTCTGTCAAAGGCTCCTTTAAGATCTAATCTTGATGGGCGCAGTCCACCCATCCTTCTCACGTGCATTATATTCACTGACCTGCTATAGAAACTCGGTAAGACTGCAACACACGACGGTCTCTTAACCCAAAAGGTCGTTCTGATGTCACAAAGTGTCCTTCTCGGAACCGAGCCGTCTCCTCTCATTACAGTCACTTGTTTTGCCCCTCAGGGCTCAGTTCTTGGCCCAGTGCTGTTCATTATTTACAACAATTACGTCGATATTGAACTCAGTACGTTCTTTGCTAAATTGACAACACGAAGATTGGTAATTCAGTCCTCTCAGACCAAGACAGGGAAAGTCTCCAAGAAGATATGTATAAAATTTCAGCTTTGTCTGATAGGTGGAAGATGGCCTTTAATGTACTAGATAAGTGTCAGATTCTTCAAGTTGGAACAGACAAATAGGAGGTTCATTTATGAAATGTGTGCCGTGAAACTCAGAAGCGTTTAGTGCGTCGAGGACCGGAGTGTCAAAATTATGTCAATCCGCAAAGTCTAGTGCATTGACGCAACAAACAAAGCAAACAGAATTCTGGGCTTCATCAAAAGAAACTTATCATTCAAAAATGAAGATGTAATACTTCCATTGTACAGCAGTTTAGTCACACCCCAATTGAAAAATGCAGTACTGTTTGGTCTCCCCACAACGCAAAGGACATTGCTAAATTAAAAGGTGTTCTACGCAGGACAACAAAGATGATCTCTTCCTTACACAACAAACCTTACGATGAAAGGCTCTCATCTATAAACGTGTTGTCTCTTGAGAACCGTCGCGTCCGAGGAAAACTGATCGAATGTTTCAAAATACTCATTGGCTTAACGAATGTGGACAAATCAAAATTGTTTATGATTAACGACACATCTTGAACGAAAAATAATGGCACAAAACTAAAGTGTAAACCAATATATTCAGATTGCATCGATTTTTTTTTTTTTCACCAGCGTCAGTAAGTCTTGCGGCGGACTGGCTTGGCCCAAAGTGTTATTGGTTTCCTTCAGAGTACACGGCAGTCCTCCGCGTCTACACACGGCTACCACCCGACACTGTTCCACTATATCTTGTTTGCTATCAGCAAGGAATGTGATGATAATATTGACATTGATCAACTTACGAGAGACCAGTAATATGGCACTAGGAGACTTTAAAAGAGTCAAAATCTAAATGGGACAGCACAGAGGGAAGTGGACTGTACGTTTTGGTGTCACGTTGTAGATCCTATCCATACGCTGTCGCAGCTCATCAAAAGTGTCTCATGCTCCCCGTGTATGTCTTTGTTCATTGAGAGGTTGTATCCATTGGATTCTGCACTTCTGCATTTTCCTTTCCCTTACATGCAAGAGGCAGCTACAATATGACTTTTAGAACCTGTTTGAGATTCACCTTCCGTTGTAGGGAGCACACTGGTGAACTTATATCTATAATATCTATATAATATATAATATCTATATAATAACAAAGATTTTTTTTATAAATACCACGACACTTGACAACGTTGTATTCCAACGTTGTCAAGTGTCCTGGTATTTACACAAAATCTTTGTTGGGGGGGCTCCCGTGGTCCAGTGGTAGAGTCTCCGCCTTGCGCTCCGGCGGGGTGCTGGAGCGTATAGGTTCCAGTCCTACCCGGTGCCAGTGGGACTGGAAAGGTTGGGCTCTTTCCGACACTCCCAGGCTCCTCCACTTGAAGGAATTGGGCATCTCTCTACCCGCTGTCTGGGTGGTTGCGCGGCATGCACCGCCTTCTTCCCTTGGGGTATATCCCCAACAAACAAACAAACAAATAAAATAAAAAATCTTTGTTGTTATCCAAAAAACGAAACAATCTTTACACTATATGACCTTATTGAATTATCCAGTTATTTAATTAAATTCATTTAAAGGTAGTAAATAGCTGACATATGAGAGGAAGCGAGAGGTGATGAGAGTGTGTGGCAGGTACGGGGCTTAGACCCCGCAGCTGCCACCCCGCCACCCGCCAGATTCTCGTGGAAATACTTTAGGCAGGGAGCTGGCACTGCACCGTGGCTGTGCACGGCGAGAAACCAGATAGTGTGAAAGGCTCACGGCGCTGGGCCGTCACTGGGCCGTTGACGGCCACGGGGAGAGAACAAATAGTGTAGAAGCAGTCTTGTGGACTCGCTCAGCACGAGTATATGGCGTTGTCAGTACTTGTGCAGAAGGACAAATATCAGCATCTTCAAGTCGCTTGTGGTCCCTGTCTTACTCTATGGGTGTGAGACATGGACATTGAATGATGACTTCAAGAGGCGGATCGATGCCTTTGTCGTCATTTCCATCAACGGAAAATTGAGTAAGGTGGACACAGTCTTGTTAACCATTACGCCTATCGTTTTGCTGTACCAGTTTTAAGGATAGACCAACTATAAAATGACCCTATGGCCTGGACCGTAGAGTCTGTGTGGTTTGAATATATATCAGTGTAACTCTCTCTCTCTCTCTCTCTCTCTCTCTCTCTCTCTCTCTCTCTCTCTCTCTCTCTCTCTCTCTCTCTCTCTCTCTCTCTCTCTCTCTCTCTCTCTCTCTCTCTCTCTCTCTCTCTCTCTCTCTCTCTCTCTCTCTCTCATATATATATATATATATATATATATATATATATATATATATATATATATATATATATATATATATATATATATATATATATATATATATATATATATATTACGTTTTCCCCTATGGCGCCGGTAGGCTTTGATGGTAGGGCGTGATGATCTGCCCCAGCCCGTTGTGGCGCAGGCAAGTGTTTATAGTGGCACCATCTTGCATTGGCTCAGGCTGACCCCCAGAGCTCATATTTTTTAACCTAGAATCTAGAGTCCGGGTTGATAGGTGGTCTTTTGGACAGCATGTGGGTAGTCTCAGGCAGTGGCGGATCCAGCTCCAGGTGAAGGGGGAGGCTGATATACAAGATGGGCGCCATACCATGCTATATTATATATATATATATATATATATATATATATATATATATATATATATATATATATATATATATATATATATATATATATATATATATATATATATATATATAGTACAGTAGCCAAATCCATCTGGCGCCGCCAGGCGCGCATTTTTTTTTTTTTTACAAATATAAATACGATAATGTTCGCACTTTCTTTTATTTGTTTTGTATGTTTATTATTTCTTTTATTATTATTATTATTATTATTATTATTATTATTATTATTATTATTATTATTATTATTATTATTATTATTAGTAGTAGTAGTAGTAGTAGTAGTAGTAGTAGTAGTAGCAGTAGTAGTAGTAGCAGAAACATCTCAAGTAATGGACGTCTTTCTCTTTTGATTTTGCGGCGCCCTTGTCATTAAGCCGCGAATTTTGAAAAATCAACCGCTTTGGTGCGAATCGCTATAACTCCCTTATTTCTGGGGCTACAGAAAAGTTATTGGTATCAATAGACGGCAAAATGCAAGGGCTATATATATATATATATATATATATATATATATATATATATATATATATATATATATATATATATATATATATATATATATATATATATATATATATATATATATATATATATATATATATATATATATATATATATATATATATATATATATATATATATATATATATATATATATATATATATATATATATATATATATATATATATATATATATATATATATATATTTTTTTTTTTTTAATTAGCGACCGGGCTCAAAAACCGACTCGAAAGGGTCGAATATCGAATAAATTCGAAAAAAAATATCCGACTCGAAAAAAAACAACCATTTTTGAGTTCCCAACCATGAGACCCACTCATTTTTCGAAATTCCAAAAAAATGTATTTAACAAATGATTGAGCCCTAGCAATGTGCTTTCCAAAATGGTGCATAACGTTTCCCTACTCCCAGTAGTTTCGTCGTTAGATTTCGAAACGTAAACCCTGTCGAGAGCAATTTTGACGAACTCCATACATATTGCTGTTTTTGTCTAGTGTGGCCTTGTTATTGCTTCTAGAAGGCTGTAATTTGGCATGTAGCCCCTCTTGGCAATGTAGTTTGACCAACTCGAAGAATATTTTGGTAGCTCGATTATAAAGTCGTCGTCGAGCCGTCACAAAATAGACGTGTCCAAATCGCGGCAAAAGGGCCGAAAAACAGGTTATTTTGTGACGGTTCGACGATGACCTTAGAATCGAGCTATCAAAATATCCTTCGAGTGGGTAAAACTACATTGCCAAGAGGGGCTACATGCCAAATTACAGCTTTCTAGAGGTAATAACAAGGCCACACTAGACAAAAAAGCCAAAATGTATGGAGTTCGTCAAAATCGCTCTCGATAGGGTTTACGTTTCGAGATCTAGCGACGAAACTACTGGGAGTAGGGAAATGTTATGCACCATTTTGGAAAGCACATTGACAGGGCTAAATCATTTGATAAATAAGTGTTTTGAAATTTTCAAAAAATGAGTGGGTCTCAAGGTTGGGAACTCAAAAATACGATTTTTTTTTTCGAGTCTTTTTTTGTGAATTTATTCGATTTTCGACCCTTTCGAGTCGGTGTTCGAGCCGGTTTCTAACTAAACAATTTAGCCCTTGCATTTTGCCGTCGATTGATACCAATAATTGTTCTTTAGCTCCAGAAATAAGGGAGTTATTGCGATTCGCACCAAAACGGTTGATTTTACAAAATCCGCGACTTAATGACAAAGTTGGGGCAAGTGTCCGTTCCATATGTAAAGGTTTCACTGGTAGTAGTAATAGTAATAGTAGTAGTAATAATGTTGTTATTATTATCATTATAATTAGTAGGCTAGTAGTACTAGTGTTCACAGGAATGACCCCCCCCCAGATTTCAGTGAATATTTGAAAGGGCGCAATTTAGGTCTTAAGGGGGAGGGGGGGGGCCGCCCCCTGGATCCGCCACTGGTCTTAGGCCACTCGGCGGTGAATGAAAAATCCCATGGACTTGTGGCACCGGGCGGGGTGCGAACCCGCGTCGTCCTGAACGCGGCCCCGTCACGCTATCCACTCAGCCACAGCCTTCTCTCTCTCTCTCTCTCTCTCTCTCTCTCTCTCTCTCTCTCTCTCTCTCTCTCTCTCTCTCTCTCTCTCTCTCTCTCTCTCTCTCTCTAATATATATATATATATATATATATATATATATATATATATATATATATATATATATATCTATATATATATATATATTATACGGTTTTTGTATCCGGGGTACAGTGGTTAGCGTGTCTAACTACGAATCCGCTTGCTCGGGTTGGAATCCCGGCCCGGGCAGTCGGTATGCACGCAGCTGTTCATCCTTCCTCTCGGGCTGGTCGATAAATGAGTACCGGGGGAAACCTGCCAATCCGGATTTCACACTGGCCCTGTGTCCGGGGCAAATGGGTTCTTATACTCACCACAACCTCAAGGGTCAGTGCGACGGAGATGAGCACCGCGGCCACGCGCAGCTATAGCATGTGGCTGTGCCCCCAACCACAGAGTTAAGACCCCCCACCTTATCTCTACATATTGCCCTTACCAATATGGCGGCAAAGAACTCTTCAGTAATATGTAGCCTGGTCGGCAGTGTTACCAAAACAGCTAACGTTACTTCTATGGCTTCGCAAACGTTAGCTCATCCCCCCCCCCTCCGAAAAACGTTGCTAGCAGTGTCTTTGTTTGTGTATGTATACATGTATTTGTATGTATGACTAGGGTGATTAGATGGGAACTTAAAATATTACCAGTGGCTCTTTCGACATTCTACTAACTCGATCGCTTAATTAACTACGGTCGATCGGCTTACAAAAACATGATATATACACACCTTGCCAATGTGCGCTGGTGTAGGATAAACAGTGACGCATTATAACATTACTACGGACCATGGCACTAAGTTACCCTCTCTGTGGGCAGAGAGGGTAACCCCCCCCCCAAAAAAAAAAAAAGTTCCCTTGTCTTGGCATTGTGCATGGCTGTAAACGCATAGTGGCTTTATAACAGTACTGGAAGCCATCATAGCATTGGTGAGGGCTGTTATGATTGTAAAACTCTTCTGTGAACACTGGGGATGTATTTGCAGGCATAATAGTGCTAGATTGGGTACACCCTGGTCATCTTAGTCTTGGTCTTGGGGTGGGAGGCAGTCATGGAGGGGGAAAGCGGTGACCCCCAGGACAAAACAACCTTACGTAACACACACACACACACACACACACACACAGCCCCGACGAGTGTACTACATAACTAGCTTTAGGAAGGATAATCATGCGGATTAAATTACCTGCGTTGCTGTGATAGATCGAGTGGTGCCGACTTATTATCATAGCTGGGCGTTATCGCGATAAGTTATCGCGATACTTTATCGCTGATAACTAAATCGGATTATCGGCCATCCGCTACTTATTTAAATATATATCGGTATCTGCGTTACTTTTGTAACCAAACTAGCGATAACCGCTACTTTTTTTCCGCCTCTCAGAAAAAGAAGAAAAAAAACGTTGTCTCCTCCCTACTGCGCATGCGTGGCCCGGGCGCCCGGTGTTGTATGAAAAAAATTTCGGGGTATGAAATATCTTCGGTGAAGAGATTTCATACTTAGATCATCAACATTAAAACACTAGGTTATTTTTTGTGTGAGACTCAAAAATCAATATATCAAAGAGAAAAATCATTTAACTTTGCCCAAAAATTAATTATTCACTGCCTCAAATTTGATATTCCATATTCGTTTGTGAGCATGCCATGGTATTGAAGGCACCCGGTTTTGTGTAATTTGGTGTCCCATCGTCAAAGTCTGGCGCTTTTGTTTACAAACACTGGTCTCTCGTGAGCTGCGCATGTTCAGACCAGTAAGCGTAGCCCTGTCCAGTCTCACAAAGCTTTTTAACACATTAAGAGTTGGTGGAAGGCTTATTCAGACAGTACCACCATCCTCGCTGTTTCTAGAACGACACTCTGTACATATAAATACAACTCGTACAGAGTGTCGTTCTAGAAACAGCGGGAATGGTGGTAGTGGTACTGTATGTCTGATTCAGCCTTCTAGCAACTCTTACTTGCGGTTAAAAAGCTTTGTGAGACTGTACAGGTCTACGCTTGCTGGTCTGAGCACGGGCAGTTCACGAGAGACCAGTGTTTGTAAACGAAAGCGCCAACATTTAAT
This sequence comes from Eriocheir sinensis, assembly GCF_024679095.1. Classification (NCBI taxonomy): domain Eukaryota; kingdom Metazoa; phylum Arthropoda; class Malacostraca; order Decapoda; family Varunidae; genus Eriocheir; species Eriocheir sinensis. The sequence goes on along the minus strand of NC_066546.1, from coordinate 1,311,972 downwards.
GGTGGGGACGTCAAATAACACAACACCGACTCAGGCGTTTCTAGTATTACCGTCCATAGGTGCGTGTCAACGTGTGTTTTTTTAGGTTTTGTAAGTTTTCTAAAATACAGATAATGAAAATTCGAATTCATCTATGTTTTTTATTTGAAATATCAATATAGTATCGTTTTCGCCTGTCGGACTTATCGCAGGCTAGTATCGGAATTGTGGATTTATATCGGGTATCGATTATCGGTTATCGCCTATATTTGTGTCTCCAGTTAACGAATATCGGTTATCACCGATAAGGTTTTCCATTATCAGTTATCGGTTATCGGGAATAAGGTTTTATGTTATCGTGCCCAGCTATGCTTATTATACTTAAAAGCTGTTAACAGAGTCCTTTATGAAAGGTTAAAATACATAGGAGCTTGAATATATACTCATGCGAGGAATACAAGAGATGAAAGAATAAGCGAAAAGGCAATTAATGGACGAGATCGTACGTGTGTGTGTGCTGGATTCGTCATCATATATATATATATATATATATATATATATATATATATATATTATATATATATTAGCTACGTATACCTTCCCGATAGAGCAAGGCTTGTAGTCGGTATCTGGATACTGCCGGAATCTACACACACTACACACCCCATCAAGAGAAGACAGAATCCGCTCTTTGTCAGCGGAACACTATGCACACCGGCCCGGCGCAGCTCAAATTAAGCTCCGTTTAAGCTCCGTTTGAGCTCTGCGCTGCCAGGCTTCGCTGCCTGGCAGCGCAGAGCTCTACCACTGAGCTATTGGAACAGTAGCTGCACACTGTGTGTTTACCTATTTGTATTTACCTAATTGTAGTCTACAGGGCCCGAGCTAAGCTCTAATAGTCCCGTCTCCATATCTACATTCGTCCAGCCTTTCCTTCATTTGATGGACACTAAACTATACTCTTCTTCAAGTCACTCAAACAGGTTTCTTTATTTAGTTTCTTTCCATGTCCTCTCAGCCCCTGCATTCTCACAGTAGAGAAGAGATCGTCTCTATCCACCTCATCAAACTTATTTACCAACCTATCCAGCGTGATATATCTCTCTCCCTTCTCTTTTCCGGTGTCGTCAAGTCCATCTCTTTCAATCTGTCTTCAGACGTCATATTTGAGAGTTCTGGGACCATTTTAGTTGCAATTCTCTGTATCCTTTCCAACTTTCTGATATCCTTCTTTTTGTGAGGCAACCACACAACAACAGCATATTCAAGTTTTGGTCTTATCAGTGTTGTTATTATTTTCTTCATCATTTCCTTGTCCATATAATGGAATGATACCCTTATATTTTGCATCATCCTGCAGGTTTCTCCGAGTAACTTGTTCATCTTTTTTTTCTTTTCTGGGGATAGTGTGTCTTGCATCGTTACTCCCAAATATTTTTCTTCATGTATCACCTCTAAGCTTTCTTCTCCCATCCTGCATGTTTTCCTCAGTCTTTTTTTTACTTTTCCCCATTTCCATAACATGACATTTGTTTGCATTAAATTCCATCTCCCATAACTGGCTCCATCTATACACTATCCAGGTCTTTTTGCAGTTCTTCACAGTCTTCCTCTGTCTTCACTTTTCTTATTAACTTTGCATCGTCTGCAAAAAGGCTCACATAACTTTTTATACCCTTTGGCATATCATTTATATATATTATGAACATTATTGGTGCCAGAACTGAGCCTTGAGGAACTCCACTCTCTACTCTCCTCCAATTTGATTCTTCTCTAATCACCGTCCTCATTTCTCTTCCTGTTAAGTAATCCTTTATCCACTCGATGACCTTTCCGCCCATTCCTCCCCATTTCTGTAGTTTACAGATTAACCTTTTGTGCGGAACCTTGTCAAAAGCTTTTTTCAGATGGAGATATACACAATCAGCCCATATATATATATATATATATATATATATATATATATATATATATATATATATATATATATATATATATATATATATATATCCTTCTCCCTCTTGCACCACGTCTATTACTCTTGAGTAGAAACATAGTAAGTTGGTGACACACGATTTCCCTTTTCTAAATCCAAACTGCCCTTCATTTATCATGTTTTCCTTTTCTAAATGTTCAACACATTGTTTTTTTATTATAATTTCACAGATCTTGCACATTACACTTGTTAAAGAGCCTATAATTTAATGGTTCAGTTTTATCTCCACTTTTATAAATTGGTACAATGTTCGTTCTCTTTCACTATAAGGGCACTTTTCCTGTATATATAGAGCATGCTACTGTGTCATAAAGTGGTTCCAATAATTCATTTCTACACTCTTTTAGCACTTGACCGGAGATTTCATCCGGTCCCATAGCTTTCCTTCCATCTGAAGATTCCATCAGCTGCAACAAGCTGCAGCTTTCTCAACCTTTACATGATTTAGCTTCTCTTCATTACAGTTTTCGAGCCCCCTGTCAAAGTCAGTCTATTTCGTAAATACTTTATGAAAATTTCTATTTAATATTTCTGCAATTTCTTCGTCCTTTTCGTAAAATACATTTTTTTTTCTTTTAGCCTTTCCACACCTTCATTTCTTTTTAACTTCCCATTTATGAATTTGTAAAACATTTTTGGTTCTTCCTTACAACTAAAAACTATTCTTTTTTTCAAATTTAGCTTCCTCTTCTCTCCTTATTTTCACATATTCATTTTTATCTTTTTTTATGTTTGTCACTGTTATTCTTATTTGGTCTTTTCTTTAAATTCCTCCTTGCCTTATTTCTGTTTCGTTTTGCTGTCTCACACCTCCATCCAAACCATGTTTTCTCTCCTTTAGTTTTTACTGTATAGTATGGAACATATATCTCAATTCCTCTGTTGTAAATATTCATAAAAAAGTCATATTTCTTTTGCATGTTAGTACTCCTCTTCATATCAATCCAGTCTACCCCAGAGAAGAAAGTCTTGAGTCCAACGTAATCTGCCTTTCCGTAGTTTTTCCTTTTTTCCTTATAAGCCTCATCTCGATATTCATATCCTTCCTTTGTTTTCATCTCTAATAGTTCATGGTAGCTCTTTCCCAAGGGATAGGCCCTACTCGTGACTGACTCCTTCATCTAGCTCAAGATTTTTTTGAGAAAATTAGGTCTAGTCTCGATGGTTCGTCATCCCCTCTCAGCCTTGTTTCTCCTTTAACCCACTGCGTCAACAGGTTACCTGTTGCCAGCCTCAATAGCTTACTCCCCCAGGTATTTTCTCCACCTTCCCTTGCATAGTCTTCCCATTTCACCTCCTGTTAATGTTACCTTTCTACTATTTTTTTTTATTTCGTCTGTCAGTGCCCGTACTGTTTCTTCCAGCATAGCGTTGTATCTTACTTCATTCCATCTTTTGGTTTTAGGGGGGACTGTTATTATGTTAGTCTTTTCTCCATTGTTCGTTAGTATCTGCACAGCCATCACCTCCGCACTGTCCTTTCCATATCTCACTTCCGTCACTTTCAAGTTTTGTTTCGTCATTATAATCACTCCTCCTCCCTTTCCTTCTTTCCTATCTTTCCTCCAAATGTTGTACTTGCTCTTTCCGTCCAGCACGAGTTCCAATTCCTTTACAAGTTTTGTTTCAACTATACACAAAATATCTGGATCACTTTCCCTTAAATAATCAATTAGTTCAATTTTCTTTGATACAAGACCATCTATGTTAGTGAACGCAATCTTTAAACCTTTTCTCCTATCTCCCTTTCTTTCCCCTCCTTCTATCAACACCCTTAAATTATTCCCTCTCTTCGCCTCTTATATATCCACCACTTCATCAGTTTTTCGTTCTTCATTCTCCAAAAAGATTTCGTCTTATCTTCCTCTGATCTTTCCTCATTCCTTTTTTTTTTCGCTTCATTTATAATTTTTTTTACCTTCATTCTTTCATCCTCAATCACATTTCTCCTCGCATATATATTTGTTTGTATTCTTCAGAACTGTTCAATCTCCACGACTTATTTAGGATGGTTTCTGTTGTTATTTGAAGGGAGGAACATGCCATCCCAACCCCCAGGCAGGACAGAGTGGGATTATAAGACTAGTAATACATGTGTAGGTAGCACCATGAAACTAAAAAGATACAATGGTAGGAATGAATGCACAAGGGAGGAGGGCGGTACCTCCCCCGAGACAATAAGAAAAGAAAATATGGAGACGGAGAAGGACATTGCCCAAGCACTAGACGGGAATAAATACAGAGATAGAATAAAGAGTCCTTAAAGTAGAATACTGCAGAAATCACAGCCTTGTATAGCACGGCAGTAGTTCAAGCTGCCACGCTCTACATCACCACCTTGGTGCAAACTGAGGGTGTTCCTTGAGGATAGCAGGGAGGACATCATGATTCAGGACCAACAAACTGTTTGGGGCAGGTCAAGGCAGTCCCGTGGTTTAAACTTAGCAATGAAAGGGCATTCCATGACATGGTGTTGAAGTGTGAGAGAAAGAGAGAGAGGGAGACCGACCCTAGCTTATTATTTTCTCAGCCTATTTATTTTCCTTAATCGTGCGCCATATGTGTGTGTGTGTGTGTGTGTGTGTTCTCTCCACTCTCCCCAGACATGCAACACGACCAAGACCAAGGGCCCAGGATGTACCCAGCTTAGCGCCGGTCGTATTTACACCTCTACAGCCTCCCAAAAAAACGTTCTTTGTGTATGGCTGTAAAATAAATGCACGGGAGGACTAACAAAATCACCGAGGGCTGCCGTGGCATCATCCACGGCTAGTATAACATTAAAACACATCTTCCTTTGTCGGGCCGGGCGGCGAGTGTGTTTTTCCCACCTCTTCACCTTCCAAAAAAACGTTCCTTGTGTATGGCTATAAGGTAAATGTATGGCGGGTCCTGTGGCCTTACTGGGGACTGTTACATTGTTACTAAGGGCTATTATACCGTTAAAAATCTCCCTTTTGTGTTGGTGAGGGTGATGCTGAGAGTGTGTGTGTGTGTGTGTGCGCCAGGCGGGAACGCGGCCTGAGCAGCTCTGTGCGTGTGTTGCTGTGCCGTCCCCTCCACAGCCCCGCCAGGCCCGCCGCACAGCACACCCGGCACACAGGCACACCTCCCCCCGGCCCTGCACCCGTGGCTCAAGGAAGGCCCTCCAGCACCTTTCCCCCGGGTCACACAGGTGTTCCCCGTGTGTGGTGAGGCTGGGTGGCGGTGTGTTGTTGTGGGGGTGTTTTCGGGTTCTCTCTATCCCTCTCTCATTCTTTCTCGCTCTCCTTTCACCCGTGGCTCAAGGAAGGCCCTCCAGCACCTGTCCCCCGGGTCACTCAGGTGTTCCCTGTGTGTGGTGAGGCCCGAGTGGTGGTGTGTTGTCGTGGAAGTGTTTTCGGGTTACCCTTTTCTCATTCTTTCTCACTCTCCTTACACCCGTGGCTCAAAGAAGGGCCTGTCCCCCGTGTCTCACGGTGTTCCCGGGTGTGGTGAGGCCCGAGTGGCGGAGAGTTGTGTGTAGGGAATGTCTTCGGGTTCCATTTTTCCTTCACCATTATTTACTGACTGGCCTGTACTCTGGGGACTGAGAGTGCTCTGAAGTGTCGGCGGTGTGGGGTGTGTGTGTGTATGGGGGGGGAGTTTGTCCAGTTTCTTTTCCAGGAGTGAGACAGGGCTGTGTCCTTGTCCCATCACTTTTCATCACTTGTATGTAGGTAGGTGCTGGGTACTAGGCAGAGTTGTGGACCAGTCATTGTGGAGCATCCACAGGCAATACCGGGGTCACTGACCTTGTTTTTGCTGATGATGCAATAATCCTTGTGGAGTCATTGTGGGTTTTGGTGATGGCTATCAAGGCAGTACATGAGGAGGTGAAGGTCTTGGAACTTCAGGTCTCCTGGGCCAAGACCAAGGTACGGGTGTTTGGAGGCTTGCTACACGAAACAGTACAGTCTGTACGAGTGTGTGGCAAGGATGTTGAGATCTGAGTACTGAGAATTAGCCAGCAGGCTAGAACATGAAGTAATGGATTTAAATTAGAAAAGTATATATTTAGAAGTGAAATAGGCAGGCATTAGTTTAATAATAGGGTGGTGGGGAATGGAATAAACTCAGCAATCATATACTGAGTGCGGGATGATAGCTTGTTTTAAGAGTAGATTTGATAGCTACATGGACGAGGATGACAGGTGGTAGTAAGAGGGAATCTGGAGCTGTCTTGTGTGGGCCAGTCAGCCTCTTGCAGTCTCTATGTTCTTTTGTACTTATCTTGGAAAATTTCACGTACCTTGGTAGCGTAGCTCAGAACAACGGTGAGTCTTGTCAGGCAGTCTTACGGCAGATTGGCCTGACCCATGATGTTATGGACTATCTCAGCACGAGTATTTGGCATTGTCGATCGATACCTGTGTCGGTCAAAGATCGGGATCTTCAAATGGATTGTGCCCCTGTCTTACTGCATGGCTGTGAGACACGGACACTACATAAGGACTTGGAGAGGTGGATTGATGCCTTCGGTAATAAGTATTTACTCACAAACTTGGGATAGCACCGGAATGACTCAAACCGGTGATTACTCCATGAGACTGATTTGACATATCTTACCTGCATGGTCTGTCAACGCTAACTCTGGCTATACAGGCACATGGCACGCTACCCAGAAGCTGATCCTGCTCATCAGGCTCTCTCTGTAAGATACAATCCTGAGTGAAGGGGGATGCCCACAGCGTTCATTGCTTGAGCAAGTCAATAAATCCTGCAAATAGATACTTGGAATGAGAAGGAGCTTGCATGGAGTCAAGGGGGACCCCCGGGTTGGGCATCATAGGGTGGGCGAGGCGATTTGCCCCCTGGCGTATGTCCCAGTCGATAGATTGATTGATTTTTCCTATTCCTGTGTCTTGTTTCATGCCTTTTCACGCCCTGTCCTTCCTGGTGTGCAAAATCCTCAGGCTGCAAAAATTTCCGTCTCTGGTCCACCATCACAACTATTCTGACTCACTAAATTGCTTACCTATTGATTGCAGAAGAGACAAGGGAGGCAGTGCTCATAAGGGGGTGCCTCTTCTATTGGACTTTTCAACATGCTGGTCATACCGTAGTTATTTTTATTAGAGTTAATGCTGTCACTGTTGATGACTCATTCTGGCAGTTTATTTTTAGGTTTCACAACTCTTGAGGGGAAAACATATTCTTGTGAGTGCGATGTCTTGGTGTGAGTAGTTTTAGTGTGTGGCCGCTGATCTGTAGGTGTGCATGTCTGGGTGTGAGATTGAGAAGGTCTCCATTCCCCCTACCCAGTGAAACCCTAAGAGTATTTTGAAGACCTCATTCATGTCTCCCTGGTTCTTCTCTTGTCTAGTGTGGTGAGGCTCAGTGTGAGAGGAATGTTTTTGGGTTCCCTTTCTCCTTCTCCCAGGTCTTGTTTCATGCCCTGCCACGTTCCTTCCCTCCCACTTCATCTCTCCTTCCCAGTGTTGTGCTAAATCCTTGGGTTGCCAAAATATACATCCCTGGGCCAGCATCATGGCTGTTCCAACACACTTGAAACAACAGAAGGCCAAAATCATATAATACAACTACAGGCAACACAAGGACCATCACCATGAATTTACAGTGTTCTTCTAAACTTATACAAAACGGAGTTACTAAATAATAATGTACAGGGCTAATAATCCAATAATAATCTGTATGACCCAAACATCCCTTACTTTCTCTTGATTTCCAAGTTCACGGTCATCCCAGCACATGCTACACACAACATCAGGGAACCCCCCGTCAATAAGAACCTTTACACAGACTAATTAAATGTCTTATTCTGCAACCTAGGCCAGTGAGAAGACTGTAGAGATTGGTATTATTAACGCACTGATATCTCGTTTCTTATTTAAGCAACTGCTCTTCTGTTGCCATATATGTATTCTACTAAACTTCAAACACATTTCATGGCTATTTTTGCCTTTTTTTCTATCTCAACATTTTCCTATTGATTGTTGGTGTGAGGGTTTGTAGAACACATACATATATGACAAAAGAAGAGCAGTTGGCTAAGTATGAAATGAGATATGAATGCCTTAACCCTTTCCTTGCGCATGGTGTGGACGTGACTATCCCCTCAGGTGCAGTCGGGGAGCCCACTGGGGGGTCTCTTTTAACATCTGTATCTCAAAAATTATTCATCACAGCTAAAGACCAAAAACACCATTGGAAAGAGGAGGCCCAGATGTATAGGAGTCGGATATGTATGCCTCTCTTGCAAATGTACATGCACGTTCAGGGAGTGTTGAATGTTAACACTTACATCAGTGCGTGCAGGATGATCAGCCATATCGAGGGAACTGCGGACATTGCTCCTTCAGATTCTGGCAAGGGAGCATTGCCAACTGCAATATTTACAACTATTTGGTCAAAGAATCAGTCAGGTGATAGGTGAAGCTATGCAAAAATGCCGCTATATTGGGCAAAAACATCCACCAGTTACTCGTCCGTAGATTTGCTGCGCTGGGCTGATATGATTTTCCACCAAATTTAGTGAAGAACCCACTCAATTGGCAATCCTGTGTTGTGAGAATTAGTGTTGGAACACTCTCCTACACGGGAGATTTGAGTGCGGGTGGAGCTAGTAGCAAGCGTTTAGCAGCACCAGCTAATACGTTTAACGCTCGCTGCGAGCGTTTAGCAATGAAAGGGTTAATAAAACCAACCTTAACCCGGTAGCAGCGATGGGCCAAATTTGTGGCTTTACCGTGTACCAGCGACAGGCCAAGTTTTTGCCATGATATAAACCCCCCAAGATAGATGATGCATAAACTGATCACAAATGCATTGATATATATTATGAAATGGTATGTGTGAGTGATGATTTTTTCTCATTTTTCTCGCTTAGAGGGGCTTTTAAGAAACATGATCCCCGCAGCTACCGGGTTAACTGTGAAGACTACTGTGTGGCCAAGGCTCCATGCTGACTTGGTTCCTCCTGTTCTTCCTCCTTCCTTTTTCTCCAAGGTCACTGTTTCCTCCCCTGTGGTTAGTTTCCTCCTCTTTCTTTTGGTTCTTCCTCCTTTCCTCCCACTGTGTCTCCCTCTGTGGTTAGTGTCCTCTTCCTCCCTCCTTTCCTTCTGTTTCATTGTTTCTTCCCCTGTGGTTAGTTTCCTTCTCTTCCTCCTTTCCTCCCACTGTGTCTCCCTCTGTGGTTAGTTTCCTCCTCTTCCTCCTTCCTTTCCTTCTGTTGCATTGTTTCTTCCCTTGTGCTTAATTTCCTCCTCTTCCTCCTGATTCTTCCTCCCTCCCCCCATAGTTCTTCTGGTGGGGTTAGTTTCCTCCTCTCCCCCTAATTCTTCCTCCTGTTTTTTACTCAAGGGCCAGTGTGACAGAAGAGCACCAAGGTCCAAGCAGTGTAGTGTGCGGCCCTCACTTTGCCTGCGCACCCTTAACACAGAATTTGTCCAAGAAAGGGAGAATAGAGGCAAGGGCACATTGACTTGGTTCAGCATGTTAACTATTTACCAGATAACAAGGACAGTGATTCAAGCTGTTAGTCCTTGTGCTGCCCTTTGAATTTTGGTAATTGTTTTTGCTGTATATTTGACTTCAGGAATAATAATCGTAAAGTGGAATCCATTAACCCGTCCGCTGCGATTGGTGCGGATTTGTCTTTCACTGGCAGCCTGGTAACGTATACTCCCAGGTCTTTCTCTGCCTCTTTGGTGGATAGTGGAGTGTTTCCCATTTGGTATTGGTATGCTGGATATCCTCTCCAAAGGTGCATGACTTTACATTTTTCTTCATTAAATTGTAGCAGCCACTTTTTGTTCGATTCCTGTAGCTTGGTGATGATGTCTTGTAGGAAATCCGCTGTCAAGGGGTTAATGTGTCCTTCCCTGTATGTATGTAAGTAGGTATGTGAAGACAAACCACTGGATCAAGCAGGCACTCTGAGTCACATCGCAGTGATAATTGCACACTCCAAAAATTACTGCTGTGAGAACCCTGCTCAGAGCCTTGCCACTGCAGGTTATGTCAGTATGAAATTTGTGTTTTCCATTTTCTTAGGTGTTGGGTTATGTCCCTTTGTCAGCCTGTCATTGTCTAGAACATATAAAGGTTAGGTGCACTGGTGCAGTGAGTGTGTTATGTCCATTGGTGCCCTTGCAGAGTAGAGATGGATGGGTGGTTTCCTTTATACCCTTGCCTCTGTTGCCTATGTATGTGTGAGTGTTGGTGTGGGTGGTGTGTGTCAGAGGGTATGCGATGGGTGTTGTCTTGCATCCATCACCGTAGTGTGGGGAGGCTTGGCTGTGAGGGATGGGCCACACTCACTCGGGCTGTGGATAAGTTTCACCTCGTGCCCACTGTGTGAGTGTGTAAGAGACAGATAGCTAGGTGGAATGTGTAACTATGTGTGGTGGGTAGGTGAAATGCTTTAATTGTTTTTTTACAGCAGAGGAAACAGCTCAAGGGCAAATAACAAAAACAAAAAGCCCACTAGACACTGCTTTGAGCAAAAATGAAAGAACGGGAGGCCAGAAGAGAGTTTAATTTTGGGTGGAGAGGTGGTTGAATAGTCATCCTGTTACTCTAGATCTTTAAACCTTTGCAGTAATGCTGTAATGGTAGTTCTTTCCTCTTTCCTACATAATTTCCATGTAGTTTTTCCATGCTGCATGGTTCTTTTTCCTTTCCTGCCAGCTTTGGCTGGAGGGATGGGGGGTGGGGAGGAGCCTTCGCCTTTGCTGTCCTTCATCTTCCACCTTTGATTAGATAGTTAGTGCAACTTGTCACAAACAGCCTCGTAAGGACCAGCAGGTCTGCTGTTGTTTGTTACAACAGCAGGTATCTTTGTGTACCTTCTTTCCTGGAGTCAGAGATCACACAATGTTAAATCTGTTTCTCTTTTCAGCTCCTCCGGGCGTGTTGAGCTGAGTGAGTCATGGATGAAGGAGGGGCAAATGGCAGCCCGGGCACAGACACCTTGAGCAGCTCTGGCACACCCAGCACCAATGGCTCGGAGAAGAAGGCGTCGCTGGGGGGACTACGGAACTTTCGGAAGGGAAAAGGACAAAGTAATTGTGCTCCCTCTCTCTCTCTCTCTCTCCATAGTAGTCCTTCAGTGCCTTGTTCTAGTTGATTTAGTAGATGTGATGTTCTGTTTTTATTTTTGTTTCTTGTGTTAACTCCTTCACTCCAACGACACCAACGTCGGCGTCCGACGGCGTCACCATTAGTCCTCTTCTAAACCTCTTAATCCTCTTCTAAACCTCTTTAAGAGGAAATGGAAGAGGAATTTAGAGGAGGATTGAGAGGTTTAGAAGAGGATTAATCCTCTTCCCTTTCCTCTTGACCCTTTCCATACTGTGACGCCGACTTCTGCATCACGGATGGAAAGGGTTAAAGTAATGTGAACCAAAGTGGTGTGTGGGGCAACTTTTACCTGGAGACTGCTTCTGTAGAGGTTACTGCTACTTCTAACAGATATCTGCCACTTCTAGGTCCACTACTACTATATGTGTCTACTTTGTCTACCACTACAGTCATCAAAAAAAGTATTGAACACCCATGAGTTGATGAAATAAAATTTGAGCAAAATCTGTAGACATGGTGTTGATTTGGTAAAGCCGGTGTGGTGTCGTCAGACATCCCCATATCGTGAGACATCCCATCCTGAATACATACATGAATTTCAACATGGTATTGTGTCTTTTCTCGACTTAGTTACCCACGATGCAAAGTTAAAGATGGGATGTCTCACGATACCGGATGGCAGACGACACCACACTGGTACCAACTTAACCAATACAGCAGCATATCCATAAAGTTTGGTCAAATTCTATGCCATCCACTCCTGGGTGTTCTTTACTTTTTTTATGACTGTTTGTGTGTAAAAGTAAAGTTAGTCTGTAGCTAAAGCCCTCCCTCCCCTCCTCTTCCTGCAAGGCCAGAATATGTACTGTTAAGGTGTTAAGGGATAAAGTCAACCACAAGAGAAGTACGTAGCATCCAAGTAAGACTCATCTTCCCCCAAGAATATGATAGTCAAGTAAGTAAAGCATTTAAACCATTGGAAGAGTAGGATTTGTGTGATGGCCAGCCCTGCCTCTTCAAGACCATGATGTATTCCACTAACACTAGGCAAACAAGAGAAGTAGTTCCTTGTAAAAGTCACCCCCAAGGCTAGGTTCGGATCCAATGAGCCATGGCTTGCACCCCTCGGAAAGTAGCAGACATCCACATAAAAGTCGCCTCCCTAGACTTGTTGACATGTCTTTTTTTTTCTGTGTTGTATTTTTAGTTTCTCTTCTGCGGTATTTTCGCAATGACAAGAAAGAGTCGGAGGAAGCCAAGAACTCCCAGACACCTCCATCGTCCAGCTGCGTCAGTGATGTGGACTGTAAGTGTTACCGCTGTCGCCATCATCATCATCATTGAGCTTCAGCCCTTGACTCATAATATTCCGTGGCATGTTCCTGTTCCTCTTACTTCTCCTTTCTTTACTTCTCCTTCCTCATGCCTTCTGAATATTAACACAACATTCCTTCTCTGTGTAGCCTTAGTCCCTTACCTGAAGCTCCTGCCCTCAACTCAGCCAGTTGTGCAGGATCCTATGCCTCATTCTTGTCCTTTCTTAGCTTCCCACTCCTTCCCCAAACCCTTCAGTAATACCTACCAATGCCAACACAACTGTCCTCTTCATGTAGTGCAGCCCATTATTGTGAACTCAACTCAGTGTCGTGACTGGGAGAATGGAGTTGTCAGTCAGAGGGGCATTCTACATCATGTTGGAGCTTTTAGTAGAATGCCCATGGTGACAGAATGAGGATCTTCTCCTTGTCCTGACAGCCTTGCCGTCTTCTCTTCAGGATGGCTTTTTGGGTTGTCTCTTTTTCCATTTTGTTTTTTCCTGTTCCTCATTGTGTGGGCCCTTTCTCTCGCTGACTTTTTCGCACACAGTCCATTCATCTTTCCCTTGGCCATCGTCACCTTCCCCTGCCCTCCACCTCCATGCTCATCCCTCCCACACACGTGCTCTTTCTTTCTCCTCATGTACATTACAGTTTAGTCTCCATTCAGGTATTTTACTTGAAAGTTCTCCTTTTTTTACTGTTCCTCTTATTCTTTCATTCTTGATTTTGTTGGCCACATCACACGCCCATTGTGTCATTCTTGTTCGTTTTGCCTCATTTCTTCTGCAGCGCGGCTCAGATCCCACAGAAAATTCTTGTTCAATAAACTCATTTGGGGAATGCCAAATTGCTTGTGCTCCCTGTCTTACTCTATGACTGAGACATGGACCCTAAAAAGTGACTTGAAGAAGCAAATTGATGCCTTTGGCGATAAGTGCCTATGCAGAATCATGAGATATAACTGGAATGACTCTGTGTCAAATTGGTAATTACTATTTGTGACTGAATCAAGGCTGATTACCTGCATAGTTGGTGAACGCCAACTCCAGCCATACGTACATGTGGCACGCCGCCCAGAAGTTGACCATGTTCGCTGGGTTTATTTCTGTGACAGATAATGCCAAATGGAGGAGGTCAAGGAGGGGTGCTGTGCCCACAAAGCCTGTGGGTTCCCATGAGGTACTTGGGATGGGGAGGGGCCTGTATGGAGACTTGCCTGGAGAAAACCCTGGGTTTGGGATTCGGGGGTGGGTGGGACAACTCTCACCCCAGTGGAGCCCCCCATTGCTTGATTGCCTGCCTCACGTCATTCCACCAGAGTCTGTTATACCTAAATGTACTTATCAGCACAAGGTTCTGCAGCAAATAGAGGTTACAGCGATGGTTTACAGTAGTTGATATTGTTTTACGAAATGAAAATTATGTTAATAGTTGTAATTTTTTTCCAAAAATATCCCGCAATCCAATATTGTAACCAATTTTGAGTTGAAAATTATTAGTACTGTTGCAAACAACTGTTTGGTTAATATAAAGCCTGCTAATTTTCTAAGTGGTGAACAGTGCCAAGGCTGTTTAATTATTATAATCTGCGATCTTGCAAACTAACAAAACAGCTGTTTGCGACAATGCTCATGATTTTTAACTCAATATCGACTATAATTGCCAGTATTTGTTATTGTTGCCGGCATATTATTGATTCTGACAACTGTTTCCTCTGCGTGGCTATCATACATTATCCACTAAGTCAGACACGCCGTGTGACAGCAGGTTGCCAGGGCATGATAATGAACACCTTAGCCTTGGGCGAACCAACTATAGTCAGTCCCAATGAATTCAAACTAATTTTTACTCATCTAATAGATCACAATACCAAAACTCCTAGCATGGAGGGAGGTGGGATGATGAAGCTTTTTATATATTATTTTTGAGTGAGGATGTAATTATTATAGCCAAGGAGGCAGACAGGGAATAAAAGCCTGCAAGCTGCTGCTCCAGCCCAGGGACAGCAGAGGAAGAAGGATGGTCAACACAACCAGCAGGAGGTGTCTTGCAGCAGTGCTCAGCAAAACACCTGAGATCACTTCAACGTTGTTACATATTGGCACAAACAAATAGAAACAAGTGGATAAGGTGCAGCAAACCTTCAACCTCAAGTATCTTCTCTCTTCCTGAGCTAACGTTGCTGAATGAGGTATCATTGTAAAGTCCTTTTCCTTAGCTGTCCTTTGACATTAATTTGAACACCATATAAGCATTGGTAGAACGAGTACAGAGTTATGAAGTAGGAACTATGAAAACATATTATTATAGACAGATACCCACCTCTATTGTTCTTATTTTCTATTATTTAGCAATAAAAAGCATCACTTTTTTACAGCTTCTGTGTACCATACCCATATAAAGCTAAAAAACGGCATGTTTACTGTACTTGATGACAAACTAATCAAATCTGGCGGCGCGTTCATTAAAGCCATTAAAAAATCCCATTTCACCTCCATGCCATAGTTGATTGGTTTGTGATCATATTAGATGAGTAAAGTAATTAATTTCAACTCAAAATTGGTTACAAGTGATGGTATTTGTTATTGTTGGCTCACTTGGCTGCATATTATTGACACTGACGACTGTATCCTGTGCGTAGCCTATCATGTATTATGCACTCCTCAGACTTGGGTGAACGAACTATTGTAGTGCGGCGACTATGCCTGATGGACGAGCCTCCCATAACCCACTTAGCCAGTGGGGTACCTCTTTGGCTGACTCGATAACGAGTGGCTCTCCCGTCACGCTGGTCGCGGGTTCAATCCCAGGCAGCCGGGGAATACCCTCTCCTTGTTGTGATTAATTTCTCGTGTGTTTCGATACACGCAGAGGACGTGTGGGACCAAGAGAGTAATAGAAAAAGAGAATAGAAAATCTCTTCATTAAACTATAGTTTACCAGTCGGTCATGGTGACTGAGTTGTTTGTTTCCGTCAAATCACTGAGTGTCAGTTTTAAACTGTCTTCATGTTCATATCACTTTATACTTGTTATGAGTGGACTGGTTTTCTTTTCCTGCAGCCGACCGTTCAAGAAGTCCAGTCTTAAACTCCTTCTCCAAGGTCAAGTCCCTAAACACATCCTCCTCAACACTCCACAGCCCAAAGGACGATTCAAACACCTCATTATCGGGTGAGTGCTGCCCACTACCTTCCCTTGGGTGTGGGGGGCTCAGGAATGCCTGGAAGGACTCATAGGGGAATGGGGGAAATAATGCATATCCACTCTTGCATCTTGTTCCTGTCTCTGTCTTGTGTCCTCCACCCCTGAGGCTGTCTGGTGTCTGTCAGCAAAAGCTTCGCTAGAGACAGTGCCACATTCTTAATGACAGATTAATGTTGATATAAAGTCAAACTGTTGCCTGAGTTACATCCTCCACTGCCAGCATCACCAAATAACAATTGCTGGAGTCTGGCAGGATATATTGCCCCAGAAAAAGTCAAAATTGTTCAAGAAAATCTCCAATCTGTATTTTACCCATTTCAGTTATAATTTATCTATTTACTTTTATTTCCTATTTTTTCTCCAGGCAAGGATGAAAAGTTAAGTCCTATATTTAAGAGGAAATCAAGCACTGAAAGCCCGGCTGATGTCAACACAGCAGGCGGCGAGAGTGCGTCGCCCAGCGCCCCGCAGAGCACGGTGACGACGGTGATACAGAAACCCTCGAGCACTGTGTCCGTGCGCTCGCTTTCCAATCCCCTGTTCGTTGGTGCCCCCAGTCCAGAGGCCAAGGAGGAGGAGACTCCCAATGAGGCGGAACCTGATGAGTCCTCCTCGGAGAGTCCATTGGGCGGCATGTCCATGAAGACGCTGATCAACAAGACTTCCCCGACCAAGAGGACACTCGCCTCCCCGGACCTGGATGATAGCCAGGACAGCCCCCTCTTTAGGATGAAGGTGAGGGAAGCAGTGTTACCTTCATTTATTTATCACAGGCAAGCTGGTGTTTTTTGTTTTTTATCCCAGCAAGGAAGGCAGCTCAGGGCAAAAAACAAAACAACAAAAAGGCTCGCTAGACGCTGCTCTGCTCAAAAGAAAAGTGAACAATAGGCCAAAGGAGAGTCTCAGTTTTGGGTGGAGGGGTGTCTTGAAATTTTCCAGTGCTTTGCTTATTGTGCGTACCATTGATTGTGTTGATTTTTTTATTTTCTGCTTTATCATGGTAATTTATGTTGCTTTAAAACTGCAATTGAAAATACCATCAAACTGTGGCCAATGATTACATCCTCACTCTCTGCACTCTGTTCATGATCATTTTATCTTGGTCATACTTACTTATTTTCAGAGTGACATACTTATGTAACCCTCCCTTGAGGATGAGTGTGTGTGCTATGTTGATCACCATTCTCTCCTTGGTCATCCTTGTAATGTATTTTCCCTGTATTGTACAGTCTTGCTATATTTTGCCTGTAGACCACTGTATTATCCACGCAATCAGACACACTGTGTGACTGCCGGCTGCCAGAGGATGATAAAGAGCACCTCAGACTTGGGTGAACCAACTTTAGTTTACCAGTTTGTCATGGTGTTGTGTTTATTGTGTGTTTGCATATGTATCAACATTCACTCTGATTTAGTATTTGCTCTGCTGTTCCATTTTCTCTTACACATTGTATATGTACGATGCTTTATGTCACTGTCTTTGACTTTTGTACAAAGTTTACTATTAGCGAGGCGTTTAAACGAGAAGTCGTTCACTACAGGATGAGTACAATTTAATGCAGTTCTGTGAGGGCTTAATGTTCACGAGAATGCCTCATGTTAACCCGGTAGCTGCGGAGATCAGGTTTCTTAAAGGTCCCTCTAAGCGAGAAAAAAGAGAAAAAAACATCACTCACACAAACCATTTCATAATACTATATATCAATGCATTTGTGATCAGTTTATGCATCATCTGTTTTGAGGGGTTATATCGTGGCAGAAATTTGGCCCGTCGCTGCTACACGGTAAAGCCACAAATTTGGCCCGTTGCTGCTACCGGGCTAAATAGTCAGCTTACATTTACTTGGGGAGACCTGGGGAAGGAAAACTGTGGTATTTAGATGTGTGCAACTACATACCCCCAACTTCACCTTTACACTAAATACTGCAGTCCTCCAAACCTCCAAACAATTTTCTGTGGCATGCTCTTTCATTTTCTTTTTGGGAACAGCATTCATGGGATTCATTGATATTATTTATTATTATAAGTATTTCTCTTATTTAATTTACTTTTGTTTATTGTTTTGCTTTTTCTGTAACCATTGCTCTTATCTCCCTTTATCATTCAAAAATCAAACATAGCATTTTTGGCTGTAAATGACACATTGTTGGTGCATCTCAGGTGGTGAAGCGTCCCAGGCTCTTGGCGTCCAGCGATGAAGAGGATGGACCTGAGAGCAAGAGGCCACA
Source organism: Eriocheir sinensis (assembly GCF_024679095.1). NCBI lineage: Eukaryota > Metazoa > Arthropoda > Malacostraca > Decapoda > Varunidae > Eriocheir > Eriocheir sinensis. Next base: position 1,294,180 of record NC_066546.1, on the reverse strand, counting down.
CGTCAATGGCCACAGAAGCCCTCCAGAGGAGTCTTCCAAGAAGCCAGACGATGATACCATTGAGAAGTTCCTCGACATGTGGGCGATGGTGTATCCCTTCGTGGAGAAAATGGTGGGTTGGGGAGCCCTAGCACTAGGACTTTGTTCACTTTGCCTCATCGTCCTCCTGATTTTTTCGTTTTATTGCTGTTCGCTGCAGTGCTGTTTTCCTTGCTGTCCCTTATTGTTATTTTCATACAAACTGCTCCTCTGAACTTGGCTCCACCTTTCCTCACTGCACAAGACATTTTGTTCAGGCTCATCCCTTTGCTCTTTAGTTTAGCAATGCAAAAGTTAACCAGCATCTGAACTCTTTCATCCCTATCACTTAAACTCTGGGACAGCTTTCCTTGGTCGTTATTACCTTCCTCTGATAAACTCTGTCAAGACTGTCCAAACAAACTTGATCTTTGTTTGTCAGTGTCTTCCTCTGTCTACTTTTTCTTGGTGCAGTGTATAGCGTGCATTTTTGCCAATGATACACTTTGCCCTTGGCCCAAATCCTATGCTGTAAATGGGGAGACTGACTTCTCTTAAATGTTTTATGGCATGACTTCTCCCCTTGAAGGAGTTCTGAGGAGTAGCTGCCATGCAAGATAACTCCTTTGTTTCCAGGAGTGTCTCGATGTGTACAGGGCCAAGGACTGGGATGCCAAGGACACCATGCAGGAGTTGGGCAGACTCAGCAAGGAGAGGCGGGAGGAGGCACGCGCCCAGAAGGTGGAGGAGGAAAATCAGCGGAGGAAGTTGGCAGCAGAGAAAAAGGAAGAACAAAAGAAACAAAAAGCCACCGAGAAGGAGATGGAGTCCATAGTTAGAAATGCAATGAAAGTCAAACTGAAGGCTAAGCAAGATGTTTGGAAAGGTCAGTTTTCTCCTCCTAGGGATATATCAAACTTCCTTCTGTATACAGCCATGTACAGTGTGCATTGTAAGAGTATGCCAGGCTCCTTACTCAGCATAATTAAATGGCTTAAGAACCCTGCCTTTTCTTTTTATTAGTTTGCACCGGTGCATCATGCCGGCCCTGAGCCATCAGAGAGATGTTACATCTTCCTCCTCACAGCCAGAACACCCCCAGTGCTCTCGCAGCCTGCATGGTGACTGCATGTGTGTCTCATTGCTTCATGCCTTCTCTCCTGAGGACTGGCATGATGCACTGTTATAAATGGACAGGATGGACGGTAATGTCAGTAATGTATGCCAGGCTGGCTGCTGTGCATATCTCTGGGACGTGCACTGTATCTGATGGCTTTTCTCTGCAGACTGCTTGGCTACTAGGAAGTGAGGCTGTATTATATCTTGTGACTCTTTACAGCCAAGTCAGCCAACAAGGACATGGAACAAGATATGGATGATGAGGGGGAGGACTACCAGGTGACTGGAAACAGAGTGTATGATAGGTAAGTAGGCAATAGTTTGTATGCTTCTGCTGCATTTTCCTTGCTTGTACTACATCCCCTATGCCATCAGAGCACATTTTTCTGTTCCTATTATAATATCTCGGTATTCAAGCTCGGCCTCTACTGTGTGTTAGTGCTTTTGCCTCCGAGTGTACTTTTTCAGCAAGGCTCCAGACATGCCTGCCTGTGTGGGCCTGTTCCCCTAATGATTTCCATGCTGCTAGAGCCATGGCAGCCTCTCTGTTCGGGCCCTGGAGTGGTAGGTCATTCTGCACTACAGTGCCCACAAGGATGACCCAAACAAATAGTATGTCAAGGCAATGATGTAGGTACTGTTGCAGCTAGGAATGGCCACGGTACCCAGACATCTCCACTGCCTCTTGCTCAGTGCCCGAGGTGCCTCATATGGGGACGTTGTGCAAGCGCTGCCCTCTGCCTGTAGGTGTGGTATGCCGGCAGCTATGGGGAAGAACCTTTTTGAAGAAACTAAGAAATTTATTCTGCAACTTCAAAATGAAGGAAAATGGTACAGGTAACTCTCAATTTACGCGAGTTTGGTTTACTCATTTTTTAAATAACGCAGGGTCCAAAATCCAAATAAATGTTTAATTTACACATTTTTTCACTTATACGCAATATTTTATGGAGTGGCCACCAGATGTCTCATGCAACTGGACTCACACGGCGCCGCGGCCACACAGCTGAGCTCAGTTCTTCCCGCGTGCCACTTGAACAACAATACAGTACCCATGCTGTCACGCTACTCAACAATAGGGGTGGGCAGGTACCGGTACTAACGGTACCAGCTATATGGTACGGTACCGGTACCAATACTAGCCAGTCGCTCATGGTGTCCCTCATTTCTTCCTCACACGAGTGAGGCTGAGACTGAGTGCTTGAGTGGATATCTCGGTGATATGGATATTCTCTCTCTCTCTCTCTCTCTCTCTCCACTGAATGAAGTGAATATTTATTTCTCGATTGAAACCTACCTCTTGTTTGATTTACATTGTTTTTGATTTACGCGACCTCTTCAAGGACACAATACTTGCGTAAATCGAGAGTTACCTGTACAATTAAATAGGTGCACAACTAGACTAGGGGAAAAGTACCATGGCTTTGTGGGTAAAGTGATGCTGTACAGTTTGTATAGACAGATTTCTCAGTCTTTCTGACATGGCCTGCTTGACTTGACGGGCCGAAAGTGATGGATCGCTTCACTTTCTGTTTTTATTTGTTTATCTGTCTAGCTACCTAGGTGGATAGAATAGATAGATACATGGATTGACGTATGAACAGAGAGAAAGAGAGTGAGAGTGAGTCTTATCTCACCTCTGCACCAGCACACAACACAACACTTGCCTCCTCTCTTCCTCCCAGCCTTAAACATAAATAGATTTATTATTCACAACAATTTTCTGAAGATGAAAACCACACAAAAAACTGTAAGTCTGTTTTTTATGGTAGACTAATTATAGTATGATGTATAGATATGTCATTGGATTGAAGAGGTTAAGTTCCGTTTTGCATTGGTTCGGCCTCACCTGGATAATGCTGTTCAGTTTTGGTGCCCCTGTTACTGGAAGGAAATGGATTCCCTCGAAGCAATACAGAGAAAAATGACGTGTAAAATTTGTACTCCTAAGGCTTCTGGACAATGTTTTTCCTCAATTAGTCCTCAAAATGTAGGGTCGGTTTCACACTCCAAATCATTTCCCTTCCTTTGTTTCTGCAGTGATGAAGACTCGGAGGGTGAGGAGAGCCCAGTGGTGACTGGCGACCGGCTGCTGGTGCTTCAGTTCTTCAATGAGGCTTCAGTGGGGGAGTTGGCGGCCATCGGCGGCTGCTCCAAGAAGAAGGCGGAAGTGGTGGTGCAGCTGCGGCCCTTCACTGACTGGGCTGACATTGTTAGTGCCTTGTCTCACCAGTTAGTAGGCCTTGCAGCCTTGGCCTAGTAGCATCAACAGTAGTCAGTAAACTCTCTAGTTAAGCTTTTATCAAACAAAAATTAGATTTATCAAACTATACCTATTAAGAAATCCCTCATTTATGAAGTATTTGTTTAGCAACATTTCACTGCCATGAATCTGTAATGTTCTCAATATACATAAATGATATGCCAGAAAAGTAAAGAGCTACATGAGTATGTCTGCAGGTGACATCAAACTGCTTAGAAAAATAAGAGATGAGGATGATTGTTATAAACTGCAAGAAGATTTGAATGAGATACATGAATGGAGTAAAAAATAGGAAATGGAGTTCAATGAAAAGAAGTGTCACAATGAAAATGGGCAAGAGTGAAAATAGACCGTGCGGAGTGTATAAGATGGGAGGGACAATCATTGACACAGTGAAGGAAGAAAAAGACTTAGGAATTACAATACAAGATACACTGACACCTGAGAAGCACATAAACAAGATATTCGGAGAAACATAGTTTGCTGCAAAATAGTAGAGTTGCATCTCACTACTTAGATGGGGACATAATAAAGAAAAGAATAACATTGATTAGACCAAAGTTAGAGTATGCAGCAGTTGTTAGGTCAAAGGATTGCAACTTAAATGGTACCAGAACTATCAAGTCTGTCATACAAGACTAGATTGGGGTAACTGGGCTTACCAACATTGGAAGAAAGAAGAGAGAGGAGACCTGATAGCATTGTACAGGAATACAAGTGGAATGGAAATGTTGGATAGAAATGATTTAGTTGAGATGGAAGGGAGGAGGCAACTAAGAGGACAGTAAGAAATTGAGAAAGGAGATTTGTTCGAAAGACTTGAAGAAGTTCAGTTTTCCATACAGGAGTGTGGATGCATGGAATGGACTAAACAAAGACATTGTTGAAGTGGGCAGTGTCCATAAAATGAAGGAAAGGCTGGACAAATATAGATTGGGAGACAGGAATGACCGAGCTTGAGTTCAGGCCTGTATACTACAACTAGGTAAATTCACACACACACACACACACACACACACACACAGCTCCGTAATGCAATGGTTAGCATGCTTGCCTCACAACCAAGAGGTCCTGGGTTCATTTCCTGAGTGGAGTGGAGACTGTTGGGCAGTCTCCATTAATCCATGCCCCTGTCCACCCAGTAGTGAATGGTGCCGGGTGTCGGTCAGGGTTGTGTGTTGGTGTGAAGTCTTAGCTGTACTCAGAGATCTGTTGTTTGTGAGGTGATCACGAGTCTATTGCATTGTCAGGCCATTGCGAATTACACACACACATTGTCTGGTGACTTTTGCCACCTGCAAAGTAATGGCAAGCAAAAAACTTACAAAGAAACTAAATGCTGTAAAGTCTAGTTAATTTGTGAAGAGCACAGTGCACACACTTTAGTTGGGTGTAATGTAAACAAACTGCATTATGTATGTCTGTTTTGTGTTTGGCCTACAGCTCTAATAGGCTTTCTTGATGGGGCCTGTTGGTCAGCTCCAACCCATTAGTGGTACAAGTAGTATTTTTCATAGTGGTGCCATTCTTGTTTGTCTCATGCTGCCCCCTGAGCTCCACTTGACCCTCTTGAGAGAGTTTCACTAGTCTGGGTTGATAGGTCATCATTAGGACAGCATGTGGATTGACCTTAGCCAGTCAGCAATGACAAAGTTGTCAGATTGTAGTGGTGGGTGGGACTTGAACCTGAGTCCTCCAGAACACAGTGCTCACTCGCAGACCACTCAGCCACCGCTACCGTGTGTGTGTGTGTGTGTGTGTGTGTGTGTGTGTGTGTGTGTGTGCGCTTTCTTTCATGCAAGAATGAGTTACTAACCATTAGTTTTCCCCTTCCACAAGCCTTTTTTAACCTCCTTTGAAAATTTTGGTTGTATTTACATGACCTACAGAAATGCTTTGTTTTTGTATCTTTTTTTTTTTATGCCCTCTTTATTGTAAAAAAAATGCATAAAATGAGACCTTTTGGTAATGGACCCTTAATAACTTCTTGATGGTTGGTGTGTCATTATGAACACTTCCCCAGGAGCATCACTCTATGGTCCTTGTTGCCTGATTGTAGAACGTCAACCATTTAGTGTCAAAACTTAAAAGCTTAATGGGATGGGTGGAAGTTAGTGCAGTCTGAGGCTTATCACACGTTTTACTCGTAAAGCGTAATCATTACAGTCTCTGCCAGGCATCTTGTTCCCTAAGCCCCCCACCCCTTTCTCTAGGGCAACATTGACTTCACCTCCAGCCTCTTTTTCTTCTTCAATTTCTTCTTCTTCTCGTTCAACACTCTTATTTTCCCTTATGGGGTTGGCCTGGCTATGAGTCTCTTCCATTCTTGATGATCGTGTACTCTCCTCCCTTATGTTCATCCTTCTCATGTTTCCCCCAACACACAGTCTCCAGGTCTTCTTCAGTCTTCCAGCTGGTCTCCTCCCTCTACCTCCACCTCAGCAGCTCTTCTGAGTACATTTCTCTCCTCCTTCCTCTTGATGTGCCCATATCATCTCAACCTTTGGCTCCTCAGCACACTCAATACATCCTCCACACCACACATTCTCATTACCTCATTTGGTACCCAATCTTCCCATCTCACCAGCCTGTTTCTTTGCCAATGAGTCCTTGATGGAAGGTGGCATAGGGAGCACAAGTGGCAGGTGCCTAGCAGTGACTGGTGGCACCTCTTGGTAGTAGATTGTTAGAGTAATATCTTTGTGTGTCTGTGTTTCAGGTTTACAAATTTCAAACAGAGAAGTACGTCAGCACTGATCTCCTCAATGAAGCCAAGACTGTGTTGCATGTCAGAAGCAGCGTCCAGAAGCTGATGAAGAGGTGTGAGAATATTGCCAAGGAGATGCAGAGTATAGTGTCCAGGATAGTGAATGGCGAGGAGGACGCTGGCATCAGCAAGCAGCCAGAGTTACTCAACCCCTCGTGAGTAACTGCATGTCTGTGTAAACTCAAAGGCCATTCATCCTTTCAGCTCTTCTCCCACCGACTGTTTGCCCTGAAAGTCTGCTGCAGCGTTGTTTCGGTTGATATGATGATATCTGTATCTGCCATTTTGTGTCTGCTGCTTTTTTTAATGTCCAGTTGTAGGTCTCCACCCAATTCCATGGTTTCACTGTACAACCTCAAGTCAAGCTCATCCCAGTGCTCTTTGACTTTCTGTTGCAAGAGTTCACCAGTAGTTTCAGTCTTTCATCCCTTGCATTGATAATCTTTGGAACAGCCTTTCTTTATATGGATTTCCTTCTTCTTATGGCTTGAGCTCTTTCAACAAGGGAGAATCAAGCAGGTATGGAGTATTTGTATTTGTATTCATATTGCAATACAACAGTTTGGTTAATTTGTGTTCAAAGTATTGTTATTAGAAATCAAAGTGTTCCCATACTTATTTTATTACTGAAGCAAAGTGTATTCGTATTTGTTGAATAATTTGTCAAATAATATAAATATCATCATAAATAACCGTCCATTTGACTGTTACTTTAGTTTGAACACATAGAGAGGTACAGTGGTCCACTGTACCTCTCTTCCCAGATATTTGAATTCCTCTGCCTTCTCCATCCAATCTCCCCAAGCTTGCCTCACAGCAAGGTCCACTGGGTCTAGACACACTACAGGGTGCTGCAGAATGATGCACTGCTGTCTGTTTCTTCTGAGAACCAATACTGCATTCTTTGCAGCTCACTCTCAACAGGACAGCATCATCTGCTAACAGACTTGATATTGATGGCTGCTCCACACCATTCATACTCAGCCTTGTACCACCTCCTCCCACTTGCTACCATCTCTCATGCTCCCATCCATGTGTATTGAAAAGCTAAGGAGTCATCACTATCATAGTGTGTTAATTGTCTGTACTTTCAGGCTGCAGCTGAAGGGCTACCAGTTGATAGGCCTGAACTGGCTGGTTCTGATGCATGAACAGGGGCTGAATGGAGTGCTGGCTGACGAGATGGGGCTCGGCAAGACTGTGCAGGCCATATCCTTCCTGGCCTACATCAAGGAGGCGGAGGACCCGGAGAAGCAGAGCCTCATCGTTGTCCCGTCCTCCACACTGGGTGAGTCTGGCCTCTCGCTGTAGACTCCTTCAGCAGGTTCATATTGAAAGTGAGCAAGGATTATTTGGACAACCAAGCCTCTTAGATATGTCTGTCTGTCTTCAGCTCTGATCTTCTGTTCCTTCTGGTATCTCCCCATGGTTAGGTGCCTTGGCTCAAGGCTCCAGTTCTCTCTGTTCATGCTCTTGAACTGAACTTGAACACAACCGGACAGTCGGCTCACAAGATGGGGTGACGCATGGACAGCATCTTGAGCATGCTGTCTCAGAGCTGTGTTGCTCATCTGACCAGGTAGAATGCTGACTGTTGACTGCAAATCTGCCAACTCCATAGGAAAGCACAGGCTGTTGGGGTGGAGGCAACTGAGTGGGTGGCTGCAGGAGCAATGGTAGTCAAATGAGTGGCCAGAATGACCACTTGCCTTCATAGGCTAACCACCAGAAGTTCCAACACCACGAGCAAGAGGGAAACAGAACATGAAAGGGAATGGAAGAGACCAAAGAAGTGAGAGAAAATGGTTAACTTGTATCACACCATTCTTCCATAAAGAAAAAAAATTGGCCAGGAACTATTTATGGGTGAGTCTGTGCAAGTTTGAACATCACAGATATCAATCATGACTCGACTGGTGAAGAAAAGTAATCAACAAGAACATGCACACCTAAAATATACTGAGTTTTGAAGATGCAGATTCCAGTGTACAAGCCATTGATTCTTGAAGTACAATGACTTCAAAACTGGGGAGCCTCATGAGTGGTGAAGCTGACACCAGTATTGCTTGACAACAATCAGGAACTAAAGTACTTGCAACAGCACAGTGGACAACAGCTCCCTCTCAACGGGTGAATATTGAGTTTGAGTGGAAGCAAATTTCTCACTGTAATGAGTAACAGGTTGAACTATACAGTCATTACCTTCCTACAGGAATGTAGAACCTGCAGCAAAAGAAGTGGCATCACAGGTTATATGGTTAAAAATATGGGCATTAAGGACAAGTGACTGTGACTGTAAAGAATCAACCTTTATTCGACCAAACAAACCTTTGGCCCTTGTTCAGTAAATCTGTAAGTGGCAAAGTGAGATCAGATAAGTCCTGCATTGCCCAAGGCAGGGACGGGAGCATTTAACTGGGCCAAATGGTTTGACCAGCTGTCTCAGTAAATCATATCCTTGAAGTAAAAAAATAAAGAAACAGCTACATTGGCAGCATTACCAGTGCTTGGTCATTAACCTCTGAAAACTAGCTGGTGTATTAGTAAGTCCAAAAGCCATGACATTAAATTTGTTAGTCTTACCCAAGGTATGAAAACATGAAATGTCTTATGCTTCAATAGAAAAGGTTACTCGTTAAAGCCCACAGAGACAGTCAATTTTTGACAAGTGCTTAATATTGCTTATGGCTTCCACTCTGTCATTTACTCTTGGGAGGGGAAAACTGCCAAGGTACTGAGCTTACTCTGCTGTAGTCTACGCTAAGGCAAGTGCTGCCATCTAGCCTAGGGGCGAGGGTCACCGAAGAGTGCCACTCACTTGTCGCCTGTTGCACTATTCCCAAGGAAAGAAATCTAAGAGCTACGTATGTAAATACTTGGTGGAATAATCAATAATAGTGAAAATATTCTCGTGGCCCTTCAGTCTTCTAGGCAGGGGACCCACAAAGTCCAACTAAACACTAGATAAAGGCTCAGACACATGAGGCCTCCTGATGTGATGGCTAAACTTATTACTGTCATCTCTCCTCATGCCTGGCCAATAAAACTTCTTGGCCAGCCTGGCGAAGGTGTTTCGGGTACCTGAGGGTCTGGACAGCACACTGCCGGGGTGAGGAAGGTCTACTAGACCGTCACAGCCTTTCAGCAACAACAGCAACATTTGGTGTTCAAGACACATGCTGATTTTTGCGAGTCTCATTTTGAGAAAAAAGTGTATCTGCATCGCCAGCAAATATGGTACACATTAGGCTGTATTAGTGTTAGGGTAACAAGTGTGGCTGCTCAGGGTTGTGTAGCAGCATGGGTGTGGTGGTTTATATGTTTCATCAGCTGAGTTCCTTCCTCCTCCACATCACCTGAACCTTGAAGGACTGGTGCCCACACGGCCACTGTCTTGTCCACTCGTTGAATCAGCAGGCCACTATAGTATCTCTTCAACTTGTTCAAAAGCAGCAAAAACTTCTCAAGATTTTTATCCCCTGAAATCTTAAGAACAAGCCTTGCTGCTCGCAGGTCAAACTGGAAGGAAACTGTACCGTCAGCAGGGTCAGTGGAGCTTCTGAGCTAACCATCTACAGGCAGTTTCTACACCTCAGCCTCCTGTAACCTTACTTGTAGCTGCCACTGGCAAAGCTTGGTGCTGGAATCCACAGCTTGATTGCCACACCAGGTCATTTGTATGCTTTATTTTGCCCCTAGAAAATTAGGATTCTTGCCAGCTTTAGAGACAGCTTCCATTTCTCCCTTTTAGTCTGAAAGATCAAGTGATTAGTGTGTTGATACATGCTCTGGCTTGGTTTCAGACAACTGGGCCCGTGAGCTGGAGACGTGGTGCCCATCGCTGGAGGTGCTGCACTACCATGGCTCACAGGAGGAGCGGCGGAACATTCGCTGCAGCATCATGAACGGCTCGCTGGAGGCGGAGCCCGACGTCATCCTTACCACGTAGGGTTTTAGTCTGCTTGGTTGGCTGTGTTGGAGCTTACTATTTTTGTCCACCTTCTGTGTGCAGTAAAAGTTCATTAATTCTTTTTTTCTCTCACATTTCAAATAAATATTCTGCTTTTTCATATTACCTTTTTGCATAAATTTGAAGTGTGGATTTAGACAAGTGGAATTTGTATTAATGGACTCTTGCAGTGTGGTGGAGCTCCAACCAAGTGTTGCAATATTTCATTTCACAGCTCTGTGTTTTGCAGCAACTCTTAGGTATTGCACACTTACACTTTTTGGAAGCTAGATGTGTCGTGTGCCTGCATGTGCACTGCCTCATGCTTTTTATTGTCTTTGTGCTGCCAAAGTTGCCTGTTTATCTGTGGTGCTGTGGGGGCCTGGGTGGTGATGAAGGTGGAGATTAGTGTTCAGGACCTTCAGTTAAGTCTGGGAAGGCTAAAGGCAAGCATGACTACCCTGGAGGATTAAGTTCCACCATTCCAATAAACTGAGAACTTCAGTGATTGAGTAAATGGACCAGGGGACAAGGAACTGAGATGACTGGGATGCTTGGTTAATGCCCCTGAATCCAATTACCATGCATGTCTAGTGTTAGGATGTTTTTAGTGATTTATTAATGAAAGGGAAATGTGGCAAGGTTGTGAATGAACCTGGAATCAGTTACTCTTCTTTTCACAAAGGATCAATGCCCAAACTTACCTGAATTTGCATTTTTCACTTATTGTCAATACTGATTATCACACCACCTTATATGTGCTTATTTTGTTTATATGTGTCAGCAAGGAAAGGGAGGGGTTATGTAGATCAAATATTTGCACTGAAAATACTAGTTGAAAAATATGTAGAGAAGGATAGGAAACTCCTGATGATGATGATAGGAAACTGTTTGCTGCTTTCATGAACCTGGAGAAGGCATATGACAAGGTTGACAGGAAGGGTTTATGGGGTGTTCTAAGGATATATGGTGTGGGAGGGCATTTGCTGGAGGGGATCAGATCCTTCTATAAGGATGCGAGTGCCTCTGTTTGCGTGAATGGTGAGTTGAGTGAGAGTTTTGGTGTTGGTGTGAGTGTGAGACGGGGGTTTGTGATGTCACCAGGGCTTTTTAATGTGCACACGGGCGATTGTATGAGAGAAATGAAAGCCAGAGTGGGGGAGCTAAGTCCAAGGCTGAAAGTGAGGGGTACAGAGGAGTCATTGGTGGCATGCCTGTTTGCAGATGATACAGTATTGCTGGCAGAGAATGAGGGGATGCTGCAGAGGATAGGAGATGAGTTTGACAGGGTGTGTAAGAGGAGAAAACTGAGAGTGTATGTTGGAAAGAGTAAGGTTATAGTATTTGAAAGGGCAAGAGGAGGTGTTGGTTTAATAGCTATGGCCTCTTAACCCCTGTGAGGAACTAAACCTAACCTTCAGGGTGTAGGATCCTTGGTGGTATTATAACTTTTTAAGGAAAAAGGGTGTTTTGTATGGTGGTAAACAAGGACGTAAATGTTCTTTATGTTGTGGAGCATCCCTCACCCTGTCCTCTCTACTGGGAATGTTCGGATACTGGACCTGTGCTGCAGTCATTTGCAGGTTTTAGTCTGTCTTCATCAGAAGGTTCATGCCCCTTCTGCCCTCCCAGATACAACATGGTGACCACCAGCACTGAGGACAGGGCTCTCTTCAAGAAGCTAAGATTCCACACCATCATTCTAGACGAGGCTCACATGCTGAAAAACATGGCTTCCCAGCGATATGAAAACCTGATGAAGATTAAGGTATGTGGTGATAATCAAAGTATACAGTAGTACATAATACTTAGTTTACCTTGAAAGCTGAGAGGGACCTCCTGCAGAGAGGAAGGAAGGCAAGTAGCAGCGGAGTCTGCAGGGAAAACTAGGGGCGTGAGGTGTGGTGTGTTGCTTGAGAGTAACTTGTCTGCACGTTTATGGAATAATGAACAAATGATAGGGAAGGGAGAGAAATAAAAGTTTCATTAGAAGGAGGCTGGCTGTGTAGGGTGTGACTGCAGCTCCCTGGAAAGGGTCAGTGAAGGAGGACTGTGGTGGTGGGGATGTGTGTGGGTATGGGAAGGCATGGAAGGAGGTATTGTGAGGGCAGGCATGGAGGAGAAGAGAACTGCTGTATACTGCTGCTTCTCTACCTGTTTTGTCTCTTATACTACTACTACTAATAATAATAGTAATAATAATCATAACAATGATGATAATAATAATAATAATAATAATAATAATAATAATAATAACAGTGTTGCTTCGTGTGGAGAAATGTGGTTGAGTAAGGTTGGCAGGGCTCTAGGAGGGTGTGGATGACAGGGAAGGAAGGGACAGATGAATGTCAATATACAGTACCCTCTCGAGTTTCGCTCTATCCAAGTTTCGCAATCCTCGAGTTTAGCGCTTGGTCCTAAATTTTTACTATCACGACTTTTGCGCATTACTGCCACGAGTTTCGTGCTCCTTTGACATGTACGGGTCACGTCTACATACCGCCGGCGTCAAGCGTGCTGCCTTAAAAGGCGGTGTCCAACCATTAGGGCTATGGGCAACCACGGTTGCCCATATGCCCAACCGGGAGCGAGTTGTTGGTTGTCCGTATGAATGGAAAACGGTTGTGAGTACGAGTGTGGGTACTGTAGATTGTTGTTTGTTATATTTATCTTGATTTAGCCTTAGTTCTTCCTGCAATGTAACAGCTTGTAATAACCTTCAGACTATGGTTCACTGGTTGTTGTGTTACTCCGTACATTCCTTCCTTCCCTCCAGGCTTACCGTCGCATCCTGCTGACGGGCACGCCGCTGCAGAACAACCTGGTGGAGCTCATGTCCATCCTCATCTTTGTCATGCCGCAGCTCTTTGACAGCAAGAAGGAGGAACTAAAGAAAGTGTTTGCCATGTTCCCGGTAAGTTATAGATCATACACACTCACTCTGTACTGTTCAGCTTTGCACGATTTACTGTGGAGATTAATCTGTGGGATATAATTTTGTTATTGTGATTATTCTTTTTGATGGTTAGGAGACTGTGTAGGAGCTAAAAAAATAGAAAATGCTGATTGTACATAAAAAAACAAAATGCTGAAGAATTGTCAAATGAACTTTCAGAGGTGTCGTGATACTCCCTCCTTAGAGAGTTTGTTCCAGAAAGGAGAGAGAGTGGAAGGCATGTTCTTGTGTGCAGAGGGTGATTACTTCAAGAGAATAATGTAATGTTAACACTTTCAGAGGGGTGACAGCAGTGGCAGCAAAGGGCGATTTGAGCGAGAAAGAATCGAACAGGCCAAGAGGATAATGAAACCTTTCTTCCTGAGGCGACTCAAGTGTGATGTTCTAAAGGTGAGACTGGTCATTTCTGGAGCTAACTCTTTATTTGTTTTTGATGTTGAAGAGCAGTAACAGATCAAGTCAGGGGTGTCTTCTAGGCAACCTTTGCGATTGCCGTTCTAAAGCGTTCCGGTTATGGAGTATATACCCATTCACTGGCAGGGGTGCTGCAGGGTTTTAGGAAGGACATCACAGGGATCAGTATTAGCACCAGTTATGATCCACAGGATTAGCATTGTTTGCTTTTATTGGGCTTCCAGGTTCAGAGGATTTTGTTTGTATACTTGATGAAGTATGTCTTGCAAAGCTGTAAATATAACCACATCACATGCTGTTGGTGCCATTCACTCAGGGCCATTTAAACCATTTGAGAGACCACTACATTTTTTTTTTTTTTTTTTTTTTTTTTTTTTTTTTTTTTTTTTACAGCAAGGGAGACTCCTCAAGGGGCAATGAAACACACACAAAAAGCAACAAAACAGCCTGCCAGGTGCTGCTCCAATAAAAGTAATCAGAATAAAAAGCCAAAAGAGAGGTCAATTTTGGGAGAAGTGTCTTGACACTCCTCTCTTATAAAAGGTAATTTTATAGGCAGTAGGAAATACAGACATAGGAAGGCTGTCCCAGAGTTTACCAGTGTAAGGGATGAAAGAGTGAAGATGCTGGTTAACCCTTGCATAAGCGGTTTGGACAGTATAGGGATGAGCTTGAGTAGAAAATCGAGTGCAGCGGGGCCGCGGGAGGTGGGAGGCATGCATTTAGCAAGTTCAGAAGAGCAGTCAGCGTGAAAATATGAGTAGAAGATAGAAAGAGAGGCAATATTGCGCCAGAATTTAAGAGGTAGGAGACTGTTAGAAGAGCTTTAGACTCCACTCTGTCCAAGAGAGCTGTGTGAGTGGAGCCCTCCTTCATGTGAGATGCATACTCCATATGAGGGCAGACAAGGCCCCTGTATATGAACAACTGGCATAAATGATACAGAATGACCAACCTCGAGGAAGCTGATTTAGTGAGAGAGGAGATGTGAAGTTCCCAGTTTAGATTTTGAGTTAAGGATAGACTGAAGATGTTTAGTGTAGGAGGTGACAGTTGAGTGTTGTCGAAGAGTAGGGGATAGGTGTTTGCAAGATTATGTCAAGTTGATAGGTGGAGAAATTGAGTTTTTGAGGTGGTGAAGGAGACACCAGGTTCCTCCTACCCTAGTCAGAAATGATAGCAAGGTCTGAGGTTAAGCAGTCTGCGGCCTCCAGTCTGGAGTCTTGTAATTCCTGTTGGGAGGGTCTTCTGTTGAAAGAAGTTGAATAATGCAGAGTAGAATCATCAGCGTGTGAATGGATAGGCCAGTTTGTTGTGGAAAGATCATTGATGAATAATTGGAAGATAGGACAGAGCCCTGCCATACACCATTGTTGCTTTTAAACACTTACTCTCACACTTGATGCTGTAGCCACTCTTTAACTTGTAGCAGTGTCTGTCTTCATGTATGTTGAGTTAAAAGTGTGACAGCTTGACCCCTGGGTTGCTTGGTGTCTTCTCTTTAGTTGGTCACAGTGTTGTGCTGTGGATGACTTGGGTCCTTTGGGCTTCAATGTTTTGCATGTTTCCACACAGGACCTGCCGCTAAAGGAGGATGAAGTCATCTACGCACCCATGTCAAAGCGCCAAAAGGAGATTTATGAGGAGACTGTGTCTGTTCTCAGTAAGAAGGCTCGACAGCACCAAGTAAGTCCCTGAAAGTGTGACTTGTCTTAGTCTTATATTACTTGTGCCAAACTCATTATCATCAGCCATTTTTAGTAAACTGCATGGCAAAGGCCTTTCCCAACATTCTCCACCTCTCTGATGTTTATGTACTCAGTCCTACTCTGGCAAAGGTTGTAATTTCATCTCCACATGGTTCTCTTTCTGCCTTGACTGATTCCTGATGTGCTACTCAGTTTGGTTGTCCATTTGTCACCAGTTCTTCCAAGGTACATGAAGTTATCCAAGGTCCCTTGCTACACACATGAGCAGACTGTACTTTTTCACCCACCTGTATGTGATTTTGCCCCAGGTAACCTGGAATTATAAAGGGTTCACCTTCTCATGTAGTGCCTCAAGAGCCATCACCAGAACCTCCAGTGACCCCTCAAGGATTAATATCTGATTGGCAAAAACAAGGTCAGTGCCCCTGGTATTGCCAACAGAAGCTCCACAAAGCCCCTGGTCCACAAGTGGCTGCAGTTGGCTGGAGATATCTATAGCTACCCCCTTATGATGGGCACCATTGCTCATGCCTGACTAGTAGTAGATGTAACCACTACTACTGACCTTTCCACTGCCATGTCTCCTTGTCTCAGTTTCAGTGTTCCACTATGTTCTCCCTCATCCTGCTGAACTCATTCATTATGTAAGGCAGTTGGTGATGCTCTGAGAGGCTTAGGACATTCCAGAGCCCACATGCAAAGCCCTCTGAAGGTTGATCTGGGGCCTGGTTTCATGGATGGGCACTGCCTTTCACTGCCCCAGCCATCCTCAAAACAAAAAGAGACTTGGGGGCCCTTCCTCCTTTATAATGTAGGAAGTCTACAGCATGGTTGGGCTCCCCCAAGAGAAGTGGATCAAGGTTATGACCAGAGCTTTGACCCCAGCCTCTTAAGTACCATTTTGAACTGGGTGAGGTTAGAGTATTATGGCAAGTATTGCAGGCCCCACCCTACCCACCCTAAAGCCTCAGTCACACATTCATGATCTTGGCTCCCGGCGCCGTCCCGACGTCAGAAAATGTAGCCCTCCACAGTGATCGCCATCCTCCGGCAGGGCATCTTCGGGGATCGTTGCAGCATCGCCACATCTCACTGGCCGCCACGGCGTGGGAGGCCGCACACCGATAGTTTTGGAAATGTTCAAAACAATCGGCACCCTCCACGACATCTGTCATCTGCCGGCAAGAAACCACGAACATCGGATGTCCATCGCATCAACATCGTTTCGTAGTCGGCAATAGTTGGCACTGAAGGGGACCTCCTAACAGTGGTCGTAACGTACGTCTGGCAGCGTTGTCACCCAACTGACTGCATACAGATTTGTCAACGGCGCCACGCCGAGCACCTGTTCGGGGCGGAGATGGAGTGGTGGCCGCCAGGGGTATATAAACAGGTGTTTCCGGTCTGCGCTCCCTCTTTCGCTCCAGTTTTTTCCTGCATTAACCATGGGTGCAGACAAAGGAGCCAACATCGAACACATGCCCACCAGGTCACCACTATCACATTGCCCTGGCCCTGCCACCACCAACACCGCTTGTCCAACAACCCTTGACCCTGCCGCCCTCACCTTCCAGTATCAAGACACGGAGGAGGGGGAGGAGGTGGACAGTCAGGTCAAGGGCAAGCCCAGCAGGAGAAAGAAACAGATGTCACCCGGCGTGCTTTTTTTGCTTCTTCCACTGACGATACAACAGCAGCAGTCGGGTTAAATCTATTGTCTGTAGCAGGTTGGCCTGGTGGCAGTATTGGAGGAAGGCAATGACATAATTCTGGGTTGTTGCCTCCATCATGCAGTCTGTGGGTGGTGTTGATCTTCTGGAAGAGCGGGGCAAAGTGTGGTCCATGGTGGGCACGCCCCTTTTTTATTGTCATCTAGACACAGGTGAAGGTCTCAAGATGATCGCCAGCAGTCCTAATGACGTCCTAATAACGTCGTTATCACCCCCAAATGGTGTTACGATCATCCTTTTCCGGTCGGTGTCAGTTAGGACTATCGTCAACAGCCATGACCATTATGTCGGGAGGTCATCGCTCCCTACATATGATAGTCAGAGCACCGTCCGCACCCATCGAGGTGTCGTCTTAATAACGTCGTTACTTGGTGTAACGCCGTCACAGCAGCACACCCATCGGTCACACAGCCAGGATTATCGGCATATCGAACGTCGGGACGGCGCTGGGAGTCATTGTCGTGAATGTGTGACTGGGGCTTAACCAGTCCATGTCAGGGATTGAGGCGTCTGCTGGCCATGAGCTGGGACATAAAACCCTTGAAGAAATATGATCAATTTTTTAAGCTAAGTCAATCCAAGCTGCTGTGTAATTTGTTTGTCTTGTGGTGCGCACCATCCCTTGGTTAGCCATTCTTATTGTGATTTATCCAAAGCTTCTGTTATATCTCATTTACAGTAGTACCGCAATCTTTTGGCTTGAAGCGGAGGAAGCTGTTTGCCGAATTTGTGAGACTGAATGTTCCTGAAGGGCGAATAAAGAACAATGAATTACTCTTTGCAATAAAGTTAACTTGATAATTGAAATACTGAAGACAAAACTGTAAATATTGAAATTAGGCACGAAGCAGAAAAAGATCATGTTTGACAAGGAAATGAGGTAAATAAATAGCTGCTATGCACAGCTGGGGATTGGCAAGTGTGGGTGTGCATTCTGTATGTGCAGGCCAGGATGAATTTCTCAAGGCCCATGAATTCACAATTTTTGTCTGAATTTTCAGAGTTCTGGAAATCAAGTTAATGCTGTATTCATTCATTCAATTTTGTAAGAGTGAGGCATGAGGAAAAGTTCTCTGATAACAAGGTTGATATTCATTTACAGATTGAATTTGAAAAGATGGACATAAAGAAGCTGAGTGAAGTGGAGGAGCTTGAAGTGACGAGCGGCTCTGTGAAGGGAAAGGAGAAGGATACAGACTCCAGCTCCAACGTGGTGATGGTGCTCAGGAAGATTGCAAACCATCCACTACTTGTCAGGTGTGTGCTGCCGGACAAGAAACCTAAACTGTTTTTGTCCCCAGTCAAGAGGATGAGGCTCACTGATCAGCTGGTTGTGAGGGTGATGCTTAAAGGAAAGAACACTTTTCTAAATTTCATTATTCTAAACTAAGGTTTAAGTCTTTATTTTCATCATAGTAATCATTTACTCACTGTAGCATCAAAGGAATCTGCATCTTAACTGTCAAGGCCTTGGCAGTGCATTTCATGGCCGAATAATGGGACAGAATCCCATGCTGCTGTGGGGGTCATCTTACTGGAAAGCACTGTGCTCATTCAAGCTATAGTAGAAGCTGATAACAAATGGTATTGAGAAGCTTACAGAGAATGACAGTTGAGTCCAGTCAAGGTGGCTTGTTCACAGTTGCTGTGCACCAACAGCTGCCAGACATTGGCACAGGACTTGTTCATCCTGTGCTTCATGTGTGTTCGGACATGGTTTCTTGGATGAGGTTAGTTCAAGCCAGTTTTCTCGAGCCCCAGCATGACCCCCACCCCACCCAAGAACCAGACTTAGTGCAGGCAGTCAGGCTGCTGGGTGAGGCATACTGATGCTGGAGTGACCAGCCTTGTTGTGAACAGGTCAGGTTTCTTAGGTGAATGAGCTCTGTGGCGGCTGGGGTGATGATGACTGTTTTGGGTATATATGTCATTTGGATATAGTGGGATTTGAAGGCAGCCATGCACCAGGTCAGTCTTTGAAAATACCTTGGCTCCAACCAGGTTTTTGTTAAGTCCTGGATATGGATACTTGTCAGGTGATGTGGCTTTCCTCAGGTGGCAGTACTTTCCACAGGGCCCCTCCATTCTGTGGAACTTTTTTTTTTTCCCCCTCAGTTGAAGCTTGTTGTGTGACAGCCTATGAGTGTGTGCATGGAGTGGTGGGCCAGTGGTGGGGCCCCATGTGGTTCTATAGCAAAAATAACATGGTGAGCAAGATCAACTTCTGGGTCATGTGCCACATGCCCAAACAGTCAAGGTCCTATTTGGACCAACACTATAGTCTGTTTCAGTAGGATATTACAGGTGACCACACCCCCTCATGTTCTTCAATTTTGACTGGCCAAGTGGCAGCCAATCACCACTCTGGAAAAGTTAAGGTTGCTTCTGCCTTGGCCCAGGAAGCTCGCTCTGCGCTCACACTGCCTTACAGTGCTATGTGATGCATGAAAAAAGTATTTTTACACCTCAATATCACCATGAAATATTAACACAGTTTCATCATTGAACATGTACAGTGCCTAAAGATCATGGATTAGCATGAGAAAAGAAAAAAAAGCCTCAAGTACACTGTTCGCTTGAATATAGATTTCATCAAATAGAAAAAAAATCTTCATTCATCACATGATATCATTGAGAAAAAACAATTTGTTGTCTTCTGTTATAAAGTGGATGGTCTAGCTAATGACTCAAGGATGGCAATGCTACCAAGAAAACACAGGTAGGCCTTGTAGTATTTCAGATAGTATTAGAAAACTAAGAACATTGCGCAGTCGTGACACCAGCAGCCAAGGCAGAACCAAACTGACGGGTTTTGCACGGTGATTGGCTGCCACATAGCTAATCAAAATAAATAGAAAAAAAGAGGCAGACTGCCTGTAATACCTTATTGAAACAGACTATTGAGGGGATTATCTGTTTTCAGCCAAAGTCTTAGGCCTGGGCCTAAGTTGGAGTTCACAGGCTATGCATGTAAAACACCTCGATTCAGTCTCCCTGAGCAATTGGTGGTTCAACACGGTCATTCCAGCAAAATCCCATGATTCTGTGTTGGCACTGATTACCAAAGGCATCGGTTTGCCTCTTTGTCACTATTTAGTATTTTTGTCCCACAGCCATAGAGTAAGGCAGGGAGCACAAGCTTGACAATGTGAGATACCCGCACTGAGCAAGTCTATAACTCTGAAGGCCAAAGCAGTCCACCATTGTTTTAAATATATGCTATCTAGGTTTAATTTTACAAGATCCTCACCACCCTCATAAACAGACTGTAGCGTTTCATCTAGTAAGCCTCCAAACACCTGTGCCTTGTTCTTGGTCCAGAGTCCCAAAGCCCCAAAGGCTTTACCACCTTGTGCAGTGCCTTGAGAGCCATCATCAAAACCTCCAGCAACTCTGCAAGGATTACTGCATCCTGGTCCTGAATCCCAGCTAGTCTGGCAGAGTGACTTTTTGATATTCTCCAGCATCTCCCCCAAGGCAAAACGAGAGTAGAGAGAGTAGACAGAAGAGAGGGAGTCAGAATGGACAGAGTAGACAGAACAAAGAGAGGGAGCGAGAATGTTGTGTAATGTAAAGTTTAAAAAATTTGGCCTTGCAAACGGAGACAAATAAAAAGAGATTGATTAGAACTTGAAGATGCTTACTAGGAAGGAAAACATATATAGGTCACATTTTTCACACTGGCAGCAGCTAGTGGTGAAAAAGGAAACAATAAAACTGTTCAATCACCAAACAAGAAGGTTGTTGAGGCAAAAGTTTTCAGTCAGAAAATCATCACAGAACAGAACAGCCTACATCAGTTTGTCATCAACTCAAAAACAGCAGATTCTTATAAGGTCACTTGATAGATATTGAAAAGACGACAAATATTAGGCCAGACCTTCCCCCCCTGCCCTTCTTCCTCAAGTGTACTGTAAGGGAGACACAGAACACACCCAAGCAGACAGTGTTCCAAGGCTCTGCTGTGTGTATCAGCATCTTGAAAATAAGGGAATAGGTGCCACTTTTTGTTTGTTTGTTTGGTTATTTCTTTTAGGTTTGGCCCTTAGTGTCAGTAGGCTTCATGATGGGGCCTGTTGGTCAACCCCAACCCATTAGTAGTGAAGGCAAGTGCTTTATAGTGGTGCCATCTTGCTTGGCTCATGGTATCCCCTGGAGCTCTAATTAACCCTCTACAGTTTCAGTAGAGTTCATCCAGGTTGATAGATGTTCATCAGGACAGCCTGTGGGTAGTCTTAGACCACTCTGCAACAACTGAAACTTGTCAACTTCTAGGAGTGGGCCGGACTTGAACCTGGGTCCTCCAGGGCACAGCTCCTGCACGCTGACCACTCAGCCACCACCTCCCCATATAAAATCAGACAGGATGTGGTCATCATGACTTTATAATGTTACTCTTTTTTGAAGTGACTGTTGTCCTGTTGCAACAGTGATGACAACAGCTGATCACAAGACAACTTTGCCATAGAGATACCTTTCACTTGCCAGTGATAAAAAGATGTTTCTCAATGTCAAGTTTATTGGCTAGGAAGTCCTTAGTCTTTTTTGCCTTTCGTGGTATCCTCGCCACTTATGGGAAGCAACTTTCACCTCAGTTCTCTTTTTTTTCTCATGGTTGTGGTGTCAAAGCTTTGCATCCAGACATTAGTAATGACAAGACAAAACATTATAAAATTCTTGTGTGTGCCCACTTTCATATTAATGTTTGTCAAGCTTTTTCTTATAATTCAAATGCTGTTTTTCAGTCACTGTCACCAGCCATTACTTTGCAGTGCTATGACCGCACACCCCACTCAGTCAATCAATCGGTTGCCAGTCGTTACTAATCCACTGGTGGACAAAGCTTTTCCCAGTACTCTCCAACTAATGTTAGTGTACTCCATGCTGCTCCAGCAATGGCACCAGGTTCATCTCTCCCGCTGGTTCTCTGTCTGCCTTTACTTCTGCAATTTCTAGGCTGCCACTATGTTATTTTAGTTGTTTATATCTTGTCTTTTGTATACATGCTATGGCCCACCCAGTCCACTTCTTACTCTTAACCCATTCATTGCACGTGGCGAGGAAGCGACTATCCCCCCAGGTGCACTCTGGCAGCCCAACGGGGGAAGGGGGTCTCTTTTAACCTCTGTATCTCAAAAACTATTCATTACAGCTAAAAAAACAAAAAGACCATTGGAAAGAGGAGACCCAAATCTATAAGATTCGATTATGTAAGCCTCTTATGCAAATGTACAGGCACATTCAGGGGATGTTGCCTGTGAACACTTACATCAGTGCGTGTGCGACGATCAGCCATATTGAGGCAACTGCGGAGAACTCTTGATGGGATCATGGGGTGCTGGCAGGGTAGTATTACTAACTGCAAAATTTACAACTATTTGGTGAAAAAATAAGTCAAGTGATTGGTGAAGCTATGGAAGATTGCCGCTATATTGGACAACAACATCCACCAGTTACTTGTCTGTAGATTTTCTGCGCTAGGCTAATATAATTTTCCACCAAATTTAGTGGAAAACCCACTGAATTGGCAATGCTATGGGGTGAGAAATATTGTTGGAACACTCATATGCGGGAAATTTGAGTACGATTGTAGCTCGCAGCGAGCGTTTAACACCACCAGCAAATGACGCTATGCTCGCTGCGAGCGTTTAGCAGTTTAAGGGTTAAATGTTATAAGAATATCTTCAGCCGTAATACTGAAGAATAATTTTCAACCTTTGCAGGAGACACTATACAGACACCAAGCTGAGGGAGATGGGCAAGATCCTCAAGAAGACGACCCACCGCGACTCAGTATTGGACATCATTGTGGAGGACTTCTCAGTCATGTCAGACTTTGAGATCCACAACTTCTGTTGCCAATACAATGTAAGGGGAAGGATGTTCTCCATGTTGAGGTTATGTTGGGGCTTGACTCTCTGCCCTCTCCTTTTTCTATGTTTCCTTTGGTAGAGGCAGGTTAACCCCTTCGTTACCAATACTCCCCCTCCCCGCCACGCTAACCCCCTCCCACCGAACTGACTTTCATTTACACGCCATTTGAAAATAGGTGTTTATAATTCAGGATTACATAATTACTTTTCGGTGTATATTACGTTTTTGTATTTCACCAAATGCATATTGGCCAGAAGATGAAATTATGATGAAATAACATAACATTTGAAGGCATTTAACCCTTTCAATACGATGACGCCTACGTTCCCACCAATCACAAAAAATGAGCTACAGTATGCGTCATATTTTTTCTGTTTCTTCTTCTTGAGTTGTCCCGCTTTGTGTTGGTAAAATCTCTCTCTCTCTCTCTCTCTCTCTCTCTCTCTCTCTCTCTCTCTCTCTCTCACACACACACACACACACACACACACACACACACACGTACACACATACATTGTCTGTGATGACAAAGGAGTATCTGGCAGCTCTCTGACTGATGATAACAGAGTTGTATTTGCTGATAATTTCTTGACATTCTTCCTCCTCTACACAATCATCTGCTTTCTGTATTTCTTTCCCCCTTGCCCCTTTCTCCCCTTTCTTTATTTTGCTTTTTTTTTTTATTTCGCGTTGACCCACTTTATATTATGCATAGCAGGTATATGTTGACTCGTTGTGTATGCTGCTTTGCAAATACGGGATACATGTAATGAGGGCTTTCAGCAGCATAATATACGGAGGCGACACGCAGATACATGCAGGCTCAGGTTTCCCGCGCGCGGCCGAGCACGCCATATATCAGCCAGGCGGGCTTTTTGAACATCTGGCGCTAAGGGGTTAATATGCGTAATCAAATACTTTACTCAACCGAAATATTATACCATAAAAAATAGTTTTATTTATCTTGTAAGCTGTATTGAATTCCTTCCATATTTGGGTGATGTAAATCCAGGGATGGTGCACTCTGATGCAGGTGCACCAGTGCACGCTGGGTGTGCCAGGCCTGGAAGCGTTCCCTAGAACACAAACCAGGTGCACCAGGACATGAGGGGCAATATTTCCTGCACCACTTCACTTTGCCCATTTGTGGCACACACTGCTCACTTTTGTGGTCTTTTCCTGGTCTCAGTAGCAGGCATTGATACCAATGCTTGCACCTCATCCTGCCCAGCTTTCTTCCTGCTTGCCTCTATACTTGCTGTCTTCCTGGGTGGCTGCACTGCTGCTCAAGGAAGCATGGCTGAGGTGCCAACAGCAATAATATTCTGCA
Source organism: Eriocheir sinensis (assembly GCF_024679095.1). NCBI lineage: Eukaryota > Metazoa > Arthropoda > Malacostraca > Decapoda > Varunidae > Eriocheir > Eriocheir sinensis. The sequence continues at coordinate 1,270,051 of NC_066546.1, read as the reverse complement.
TATTATATTCTATATGATATAAATCAAAGCAAGTACATAGAAAATAATAAATATTCATGTCTTCTTACAGTGCTATAGAGAGTGGCATGACGTCACTGCACAGATGCCATAAACCACAAGATGAGTGCTGGCCAATACATACTGAACCGACTTTCAGAAAGGCTCCATACACCTTAAAGATGTTGTACGCATGTACAACATTGGTTCCACAGCAGACATTGTCATGTTGTATGCAAGTACAAAATTTCAGACATTTGATAACAAAAGGGTTAAGGGCAGGTCAAGTTTTACTAAATAAGCTTGCAGCAGGCTGCTCCTATAAAGAGAATACAGGAGAGGCCCACAGAAATTATGGTTCAAGAGGTATCTTGACACTGCCCTCTTGAAAGAGTTTAGGTCATGGGAAGGAGGAAAGGAATAAAGGTTGTTTCAGAAATTACCAGGGCTAGGGATGAAAGAATGAAAATACTGGTTGACTGCTACACTGTAAAGTTGGACAACACAGGGATGAGTTTGCGTAGAGTAGAACTGGTGACTTAAGAGCTTCCCTTTCCTAGGTTGAGTCAATTCATGATATTTCTTAGAAGTCAGCAAAAAAGTTAATCTTAGAGTGAGTTTTTAAGTGGAAGACATCCAGCTCATTTCAAAACATAAAAAAAAAAATGCTCAAATATCCCAGAAGTTTGTAGTTAGTCTTGGAAAAAGAGCCAAGCCGGCAACTTGACTAATGCAGTGAAACATTGCTCCATATTTTAGTCCTGTATTGTTCTTGATTCTGAGATATCTCATAACTAAATATATGACTGAGTTATGCAGCATTAACTGCCTCTCATCATTATTGGCATGATGGCTTCTCATCAGCTGGGCTTCCAGGAGACAGTTGAGCTCCTTGAAGTGCTCATGGATTCAACAAATTGTTATTTACTTCAGTAAGTCATTTTTATCATTTTAATGACTCATTTCATGCATCACATTTTTCATGTGAAAAATCTGAACCAATCAAAACTTCTTTATACATCTGGTGTCTGTTGCAAAGCTTTCAGCAGTTTTCACCTTCCCTTCACAGCACATCACAGTTTTCATCACTAAGCGTGCGGCATCAGTGTATCCCTTCATCACTTCCCACTGACCAGTGAATATTAACACCTTGCTCAGCACCACAGCCTTTAGATAGGCTTTACTTCAACAAGCTCCTTCTGTGGGTGTCGTGGGCAGTAATTGTGTTGTCACCGCCTCATTCCGTTGTCCTTACTAAAATCTCACATACTACTTTATTTTCTACATTTACTGGCACTCTGTGTGTTTTGTGTAGTAGTGATATCAAGTCCTTCACACTACCAGGGTCATGTTTGTTGGGGAGTGGCTGCCATCTTGGGTTCACTGCCTCGGCCTCAGAGCCTCCAAGGGGCAATGAACCAAATAATAATTGCCAGCTGATTTAGGGGCACTCTATTAAGTGTCAGTAAACCTGAAAAGGCAAAGTAATTCCATAAGATAAGTATCATCATAATACAAAGGAAAGAGGCACAGAGTGACGATACAACTTACATGCGTTGCCTTAGAGACCTTGCACCAGCCAATGAAGTGTATATACCACAGTATTACTAATGCCTCAGAATTTTTGGAAATGAACAGATTCATTTGGTAATTAAAGCTGTGGGATTAGGTAACGAGGACAGCCTCAGACCTGGCAACCCTGTGCAGTTCTCTCATGCAGACATCACAGCCAGTAGCTCCCAATCTGACTCATGCCGCTGTGTGTGGCGTGCACTCGGCAGGTCACTCACCTTTCTGGTTCCCTCACGGCTGTACCCATGGAGGTGTTTCTATGAAAATTTGCCATCATGTAGAATATTAGTTGTACCTAATGTTGATGTTAATGATTTTAATTGTTTTAAAAATATTGAAGAAAACTGCAAGCTTAACCCGGTAGGAGCGACGGGCCAAATTTGTGATTTTACCACGTACCAATGATGGGCCAAATTTTTTGGCTTTACACCAAGTGATTACAAATGCGTTGATATCCATTTATAATGAATTGCGTGAGTGATGATTTTTCTTATTAATTCGCTTAGAGGGGCCTTTGAGAAACATGATCCCAGCAGCTACTGGGTTAAGGTGAGTGTTTGGCAATGTTTGCCATCACCCCTGCGACAGGGACCCCACAGCCGCAGGAAATAGGTTAGGATCTTATGCCCAGTGTTTGAAATGACACCTAATTTATTTTATTTGTTTATTGTTTTCAGGGGTTGCCTTATTTCCTATAAATCCTGTAAATTTGTGGATCTTTATAGTCACCAGCAGGTAACTTGTCCTCCAGCCCTCTCTCCCTTCCTGGAGTGGTCACTGGTGGGTTGAGGCTTTTGTTGTTTTTGTTAGACAAGATGACCTAAACCATGAAAACTATCACTTGTTAAAAGAGGCTGAAAGTGAAGTCAGTGCTGCCCCAGAGAGAGGCTGAGGGAGCGGGTGTGAGGCTCAGGGAACAAGTTGTTTGGCGGGAGCTATAGTACATTCATCATTATCTTCAGGAGTAACAGCTTTAACCCTCAAAGTGCAGGCTTATTTTGCGTGCCCATGCAGGCATATTCAGGCAAAAATATACTTCACTTCAACCTTTCATACCTTCACTTCTACTTAACTCACATAACTGAATGAAGTACCATTGTAAAGTACATACCCTTAACTGTTTTTTGACTTGAAGTTGAAGACTATACGACCTTTGGTAGAGCGCGTACTGAATATTGAAGTGGGATCACTGAGAGCACATTTTTATAGCCAGTGTTCCATCCTGAGTGGACTTCCCTTCTATGATTTAGTAATAAGAAACATAACTTTTATACAGTTTATGTGAACCACACCCCAAAATAACTTAACTTTTAGGCCTTCTTTATGCCCTTGATTGGTATTGAGGTCAAAGGGCCACCATCTTGTGGATGAAATTCACTGGAAGGTGAGACGAGGTGGGATGTTTAGTGGACATCTTTTCAAAGCTTACACAAGTCATACACTGACCAATAATTAGTCAAGAGAGCATGGTTGAGCATTGTTTGAAAGAAAACGATATGCTTACCCTACTTCAGCATAAACAAAATACATTTGACGACACGCTAAGTAAAAAAATGCCTTGTCGACTGTTGTCGACACCCACGGTTTGAGCCCAGGCACCAGCTGTAGACTATTGTACCTCTAACTTTTCCTCTCCATCCCACTCCTTCTCCTGTCCCTTCAGTAATGCCTAACAATACTAATACAGCATCCCCTCTCTTCTTAACTAATCTTACATGGTCTCTCACTGTCTTTACTTCTCAGTTCTTCCCCTGTCCCTTCAGTACCCTTTAACAATACTAACACAGCATTTCCTCTCTTCTCAACTAACATTAAATGGTCTCATACTTCCTACTCCTTCCCCTGTCCCTTCAGTAACACTTCACAATACTAGCACAATATTCCCTACCCATGAATCTCTTAGTTTAAGCATCCTTGTTATTTTCTTGAAGCATCAGTGTTTCCTGTGGTCTGCTGCAGTGTCCCTCTTCCTCCTCACAGCACATCCGTCAATACCGGCTCGGCGATGAACTCATTCTCAGCTCAGGCAAGATGGAGCAGCTGGACATGCTGCTCCCTAAACTAAAGGAAGAAGGTATGTTTTACATGTTATTCATAATATGTTCATCTGTAAATCTAATTAACTGTATACCAAATATTTACTTTGCTGTTTCAAGACAGCCATGTATATTCATGTAAAAGCTGTATGATTTTTAACTTTTATTTTTATTCATCTTAGCATTCAGCTTTTACATGGTTGCTACTTTTATAAGGAATTCAATTTATCCCTCAAAAATAAAAAATAAAAATACTTGACATTGGACACTCTAACGAGTGCAAACCGCCCGCTGCCAACACCCTCTGGCCGGAGTGCTCAAAATGTGGAAATATGCAATTAAGTCTTGGGCGAGGTCCTGCCCTGTTTCACCACTCAAAATTCATGCCAGTGGAAGGATTACTTTATTTTTGACCTCAGTGACCTTGACCTTTGACTTTTGACCTTGAAAATTGAACTTGTCCTGTGTGGGGCCATTAGTAGTCCACCTATGAAGTTTCAACATCCTAGCTGTAATGGTTCAAAAGTTTTGTGTTAGACAAAAAAAAAAAAAAATTTACACAGCTGAAAACAATACCTTCCACAAAATTCTTTTGCGGGCGGTAAAAACTGCTGAGCACAACATAGCCTTGAAGTTTTAAGGGGCGACTTTAACCTGCAAAGCGTCAGAGACATAAGAGATACGTCAGCCGCTCTCAGACATCCGAGCGTTGGAGACGTATGAGATACGTCGCCCTCCTCCCATCCTTTTCCTGATAAATTACGTCCTCAAAACGTCTCCACATGCTGCTCTCATACATTACACGCACCGTATATGCTGCCTCCTTGACCCTGCTAACACGAGTATCGTCTTTTTTTTTTACTTTTACTAGTTTTCAATTTTGTAGCGGTTTCTGCTCCATTATTTTTGTGGTAGCTGCCTTACGGCACGTCAACCCCGCTAATATGAACTTATTCTAATTTCCATTACTTACTCTCCCCATTTCTAGTGTTTTTTGGTGCGTGTTGTGTTGTGGTAGTGAAACCTTGTACGATATGAATTATGATATGCCTCTCCTTTTGTCGTATGGAAAACAAATACATATTATTAGAAAAATATTCACACTCTGAAAGGCTACACTCACACGGAGTATCTGGTGGTTGCCATTGATTTGATTTTTAAACACAAACACACTCTCTCTCTCTCTCTCTCTCTCTCTCTCTCTCTCTCTCTCTCTCTCACTGACACACACATATGAAAAAAAACTGAAGAAAAAGATCTGGGAGTGATCATAACAGACAAGTTATCCTTTGGAAAACATATAGACCGGATAACTGGGGAAACATACAATCTTCTTAGGAACATAAAAGCAGCATTTACATATTTAGATGAAGAAATGGTGAAGAAACTAATAACATCGATGATACGTCCAAGACTGGAATATGCAGCATTAGTGTGGTCGCCTAGATTGAAGAAAGAAATTAGAAAGTTGGAAAGAATACAAAGAGCAGCGACTAAATTACCGGAAACTCTGAGAGAACATACTTATGAAGAAAGACTGGAGAAATTGGGACTAACAACACTGGAGAGAAGAAGAGAGAGAGGGGACCTAATAGCATTGTACAGGATACAAGAGGGATTGGAGAAATTGGACAGGGAAGACCTAGTGGAACGTGACAGAAGTGTAACAAGAGGCAATGGTAAGAAATTGAAGAAGAGCGACTGTAGGAGAGACATCAAGAAATACAGTTTTCCATACAGAAGCATAACAACATGGAACGGACTTGACAAGGAGACTGTGTGTGCAAAAACGATTCATGAATTTAAAGCCAAACTGGATAATAAGCGTTATGGAGACGGGACAGCACGAGCCGAGTACGGCTCTTTTCCTGTATTTCACAACTAGGTAAATACACACACACACACACACACACATTCTCCACCCAGACAGCTACAGAAAAGGAAAAAAACAATTATGTAAGACCAATCACATGTGAAAAGGGCTTTTTTCGTGAGAATAATTTCTTGAAGCTAAAATGTGACATGTTGTTTTCCTCTCAACACGGTAATGATGTTATGCATGTCCCCAACTCATTGCTCCAACTGTGAGAAGAGGAGTGAAAAAAAATCAAATAAATAAATAAATAAAATATATATATATATATATATATATATATATATATATATATATATATATATATATATATATATATATATATATATATATATATATATATATATATATAAGGTTTCGCTTAGTTGCTAACTCTAGCGTGGAATATCTTGTGCACCATAATACCACTTCCAGTCAGTTCTGGGTGCAATGATGGTCATTTCCATTCCTTTCACATCATTTAAGGCTGTTTTCGCCAAGAAAAAAAAATCCAAGACGTGTCCGGCACAGGTGTCATATTTGCCGACACCTTACGGGTTAGCATGAGATTAATTTTTGCATGAGTATGTAAGAGTCATATGTGACAGCAGCCATTATAAATGAAATTTGCCTGACTAACGGGCTGGGGTCGCCCAAGAGGGGGCCACTTGTTTACAGGGGAGAGAAAGAGCCTGCCGGCACTCAGGCAGCACCTAAAAAAAAAAGTACAGTAGTCCTGACATTAACTAAGCAATACTGATTTAATCATTGAAACTTATGACATAAATCATTTGTGAAATAACTAGATGGAGAGTTTTGTTTTCATTTCTCCGTAGTATTTAGTAATGACTGGAAAATTTAATAAAACATCAGGTTCAGCAATACATATATCATGGGATACATACATATACATCCATATATCTAGATTTATTTATTTGTTTTGTTTATTATTTTTAATTTGTCTAGATGCAAATGGGTGGCAAAATATACTGTATTTCCCGCCATATAAGATGCACCTATAACTCGGCATGATATATTTAGAAAAAAATTAAAAACTTCACATTCTCCCTGAACTTAATGTATATGCAGTATTACATTTGGCCACCTTACTAACAATTATGACTATGATACTGTATCTCGCTTTGTGCCCTTCTCTGTTTTCAAAGTGTTCAATTGTTAGTTGAAGAATTGCAGTGCTCTTACCCTGAGCAGCTGTGACTTTGAAATGGTAAACAAAAGGGTTGGTTGGTAGATGCACTCACTGTTCCTTCACTCACTGCGCAGTGTGCAGGCAGTAACTTTTGCCGAGCTGTTGTGAGAACTAATCATACGGGGATGCTACGTTCAATGGGCAATCTTGGTCTTGATCTTGACTTTCAGGGACCGTATACCTACTTTCAAGTAGAAATAGATGTCGATTAACTGATGTCAATCATATTATGGTTTATTTTAGTTATTTTTACTATGAGAAACAAAAATGCATTTACAATAAACACTTTAGTCATCCACAGATATCCGATCTATCAAACATGTATCAAAACGTCATCTGACCGGGACACTGCTCAGCAGAAATCACTCCAGACTAATTCCCCCAGGTCCACCCCACAGTCGCCAAGCAGTCACATCAGGCATCACCCTGCTCCGCCAGTATTGTTCCCGTGTAATAGCCTCTTTAACCACCAACGCCAAGCTACCCGTCACACTGGTGACTTGTGGTCTTGCGCTTTGTGTTTTGTGTTCACACCACGCCTTGGCTCCCACGCATGGTACGTCTTCTTCTTGTCACCTGTATGGTTTAACCCCTTCACTCCGGCGACATCGGCGTCTGACGGGCATCCGACGGCGTCACTGTTAGTCCTCTTCTAAACCTCTTAACCCTTTCCTTGCATGCGGAACGGGATGCGACTATCCCATCAGGCGCAGTCAGGCAGCCCAATGGGGGGTCTCTTTTAACCTCTGTATCTCAAAAACTATTCATCACAGCTAAAAACCAAAAACACCATTGGAAAGAGAAGGTCCAGATCTATAGGAGTCGGTTATGTATGCCTCTCTTGCAAACGTACATGCACATTCAGGGAGTGTTGAATGTTAACACTTACATCGGTGCGTGCGAGATGATTAGCCATATTTAGAGAACTGCAGACATCTCTCCTTCAGATTCTGGCAAGGAAGTATTGCCAACTGCAATATTTACAATTATTTGGTCAAAGAATCAGTCAGGTGATAGGTGAAGCTATGCAAAAATGCCGCTATATTGGGCAAGAACATCCACCAGTTACTCGTCCATAGATTTGCCGCGCTGGGCTGATATGATTTTCCACCAAATTTAGTGAAGAACCCACTCAATTGGCAATCCTGTGTTGTGAGAATTAGTGTTGGAACACTTTCATACGCAGGAGATTTGAGTGCGGCTGGAGCTCGCAGCAGCACCACCAACAAATACGCCTAACGCTCGCTGCGAGCGTTTAGTAATGAAAGGGTTAATCCTCTTCCATTTCCTCTTAATCCTCTTCTAAACCTCTTAAGAGGAAATGGAAGAGGATTAAGAGGAACTTAGAGGAGGATTGAAAGGTTTAGAAGAGGATTAATCTTCTTCCATTTCCTCTTCACCCTTTCCATACTGTGATGCCAACGTCTGCGTCACGGATGGAAAGGGTTAATCGCTTCACATGCTGTCCTCTTCTCTTCTGCTAATGTGAACTTTCCTTTTCTATTGCATCACACTATTTATTATTTAACCCTTATATTACGGCGATCGTATATGTAAGTGCACTACCACACGCCCCACCCGTACGGGGATCATATATATATTCATCACACTCTACGCTCCCCACATTTCAAATATACCGCCAGTTCTTGACTCAGAAGAATGGTGGAGGCATCTGGCATCCGTACACACTCGTATTCATCTCCAGCGCGCAGCCTGCCGAAGGCCACAGATCATTTTTCACTTTTGTTCGGAATACATCTGTCATGTCTCGTGACGCGTCAAGCAGTTCCTCTGCTCCGGGTGGAGGTAGAGCATGGGCAAATCAAAGTGACAGTGACTGTGATGACTGCTATGGTAGTGACATTGACAGGGGAGGGAGGGGCAGGTAGGTAGGTAGAGAGAGAGAGAGAGAGAGAGAGAGAGAGAGAGAGAGAGTGAAAGCAAGTGGGGTGCTTCCACGCGACACGTCACGGCCATGAGAAAATGCTCAATATTTTCGTCCGTCATAACTTTTTTATTATTATTAGGAGAGAAGTTTTATCACCATATATACTAGATGAATATACAATTATTGCAAAGAAGAAAGACACCATTTCCACCTCATTTAAATGCCTAAATTTTCCCCGTGCACACCATCCAGGGAAATATATCACCACCCATACTCTAAGGGTTAAACTATTCAAAATTTGTACCTTCGGTGTGTACCGAGCAGAGGTGACTTTTTGGCATTTTCTGAGTAAAAAAAGTGTGCGTTATACGCCACAAAATACAGTATATTTCATTCTGGGGACATCTGGGAACTATTGTGTCAAATGGAGGTGTTTTGTGTGTTGGTTTTGTACCTATAACAATAACCCCTAGGGCTTCCAAATCCTAACCATGGGGGTATAGGACACGGTGATTTTTCTAATCTTTTTTTTTTTTTGTTTTGTTTTGTTTTTTTTGTTTGTTTTTTTGAAAAAAAAAGTGCGTCTTATATGGTGAGAAATACAGTACATTACATCTGGTAGGGGCAGGTCTATTTTGATGAGTGCAATGCCCTCAACCTTCCTGAGCTGTCTTTCTGTCCTTCCCATTCATGCTTTTTTCTTTGGGTAGCCAGGGGATTTATCCTCTCAGATCCCGCATCCCTGCCCTATGGCTAGCAGTCAGACCAGCCCAATTTAGGTTGTTTTAGGGGGGAGGTTTGCTTCCCCTTCCCCCAAAACCCTCTAAGCTAAAAACAAATCAAAAGGTAGAGGTCAGGGTTGCAGCACAAGCCTTGACCCTGATCCAATTTTGTTAGGGCCTGACCATACACAGCAGACTCCCTCAATGCATCCTTATCATGTGAGCCTGCCATCAGTGATGGGTGCAGGGCAAAGCCCATGTGACCCCTGCATCTCGAGAGAGGAAGGGCCCCCTTGCCCCTCCTTTTGTTTTGGGGTGGCCGGGGAGGTGCAAAAGTGTCTCTCGCCCGCAGAATCAGGCCTGGGATTAACCTTCAGAGGGCTCTGCATGTGGGCTCCTGGAATGTCCTGAGCCTCTCATAGGATCACCCTCTAAGTACTCTGCGTATCAAATAAGCTCAGAAGTCTAAGATGGACATAGTGGGACTCTCAGACGAGGAGGCTTGGCAGTGGCAAGATCAGTGAGGGGGAGTTCACCTACTACTGGTTCAGCATGAGCAATGGTGCCCATCTTAGAGGTATCTCCAGCCAACTGCAGCCATTTGAGGTGAGGTTAATCCAGTTGATGAACGTATAATGCAAACGAGGCTAAAGTACACAATGGGCTTCCTGTCTTCTGTTGTAATGTACGCTTCTACTGAGATGTGTGAAACTGAAGAGAAGATGTTCTACACCAAACTGGACTATGTATTAGACCAGTGCCCCCTCTGGGACACACTCATTGTCCTGGGCGACATCAGTGCTACTACTGGCACTGACAGGGTTGGCTATGAGCTATGTGTTGGTCCCCATGGTTCTGGTATCAGGAACATAACAGCTCTCTCCTGAATTTTGCAAGAGGTTCCAGGAGGTTGAAAATTGCAGGTTCTTGGTGCTAGAGCCAGAACTGCACCGCTGGACTTGGTATGGCAATGGCCATCCATCACTACTTCTCTGTTGTTTGTGGTCCAGTAATCACAGAACTTCACTGTTTTGAAAAGGTTCCTGAATTCTGTTCACATCACAGGGTGACTAAGAGCCTTAGATCTGCATGAAAAACAATCTTTTATTGAATGTAAACAGCTATTCATTGTTCATTACAAAGGTGACTTGGGAGTATCACTGGATGTTGCTGGATGTGACTACAATAATAGTATGTCAGTCCAGATTCTTAGAAGCAGGGAATCATAATGCTTGATTGAATGTCAATGATCCAAACTCAGGAGTGCAGCAATTTATAAAGAAAATATCTTTTGTATTAATGGATTTTACTGTAATTCTTTCTTTATGAGTTTTAGTAATGCTGACTTACTTTTCAGGTGCCCGAGTATTAATCTTCTCCCAGTTTGTCATTGTCTTGAATATCCTGGAAAAATACACCAAGTTGAGGGGACACAAGTACCTGAGGTTTGATGGGACAACACAAGTGTCTGAAAGGTAAGACAAGTTCAGTTTGTAACGTTGGAAAGTCTTGAGGTCAAGCACACCCAGCACTGCATTACACTCGGCCCTCGATTTAACGGATTGAAAGGGGGGAAGGGTGGTCCATTGCTTGAAAATACGGTTTTGACATTTCTAAAGCCGGTGTCACACCGGACAAATCTACCCAGCCTTCTTTCTAGCTTGGAACAATTTTTTTTTTATGATCCGGGCAACCAGGCACATGTGTGCGAGTGGCCCCGGCCACGCGCCGGGCTTTAGCAGCTGACGGGCGGCTGATGATGGTGGTGGTAATGATGGGTGTCGGCGGCGTGACCCCTGCATCGGCGCCACCCAGGCAGTGCTTTCATTGGGGCCCGTATGTGTGTGGGGCTGTGTTTATTGTGGGCCCGGGCTCCTCAATTTGCTAATTCTTGTTTTCCACATGTTGTGCGGGACTTCTTTCTTTTCTTCCATCTCTTCTTTTTGAAAAAGAAGAGATGGAAGAAAGGAAAGGGGTCCCATGCAACATGTGGAGGATGGGAATTGGCAAATTGAGAAGCCCAAACCCATAATAAACACAGCCACACATGCGCGGGCCCCGATGGGGATGCCATTCGGGTGCCACCGATGCGGGGGCCTCGCCGCCGACACTCATCATTGCCATCACCGTCATCAGCCGCCTGTCAGCTGTTTGGGGCCGGGCCCGGCGCACGGCGCAAGATGTCGACGGTTTTCAATTTTCCCCATAAAGGCGGACACACACTATTCGATGCATCCTGTCCGGCGGCCGAAAAGTTAGCAGAGATAGAGGCCATGAGGCAGTGTGTGTGGGTGTAATTTGTGCGGTGCAGCCTCACGACATGGCCTGATGGCCTTCTGTTTAGGGTTTTGACGTTTCTAAAGTCAGTGTCCGTTGAGATCTTGTTCATTAAATCCGAAATCCATTAAATTGGGGTCCGTTAAATCGAGGGTCGAGTGTATTAGCTTATCACTCATCATGATTATTTCCAGGGTCACATTTTGTAACACCTCCTTGCACTTCATAATAAAAATTCACATTTTTCAGTAGCCAGGGCATTAAATTGAGTGGTTACTAACCTTATCCAAAGGGTATCAACCCTCCCCAAGTTTCATGAAACAAACACACATCTAGAAGAACAAGTGACATGTTACTGAATACCTCAATAGAGCTGTTTTTTGTTTAGACACTTTGTTTAACTGTCGTACCAGTCCCCAGCAGTGATGGAGCAACTCGCCACAAGCACAGTCAGACTTGCTCCGGAGCAGAGCATGCTAGCAATCTCTGGGTATACTGTGGCTGCCTTGGAATTTGACCCTTGCAATGTACAATGTTAGGACTGTAGTAAACAAGAGCAACTTGGCTGTTTTGCCAGAACTGAAAGATATTAGATGAGGTATGGTATCAGAGGCCTAGGTGTGCTATTAACTGCGCGTGGCAGCGGTGCTCATCTCTATTCCGTTGGCCCTTTGAGCCTGTGGTGGGAGAGAACCCTTAACCTGACACAGGGCCAATGTAATATCCAGGTTACCACAGATTACCTTCCCCAGGTTTTCCCAGGTACCCATTTATCAACCATCCCAAAGGAAAGGATGAACAGCTGGGTGGCTGCATGCTGACTGCCCAGGCCGGGATTCAAATCCAGGCCCGCAGATTCGCAGTCAGGGACACTAACCACTGCACTGCAAAGGCAGTGTTACCAAATTGTTGGACTCAGCCCAATTTCCAACCCAAAACCTGCCTCCTTCACCCCAATAACTTGTCTAATATAGTTTTCATTAAAAATGGTTAATTATTGGTGTTTCTTGGCAATAGTTATGGGTCAGAAACTGGTAAAAATGCAGTTAATCTGAGTACAATAATCTGGCAATGGTGTGCAGAGACCTCTTCTTTTTAGAGCCTTGATCAGCTCCAGGTCACAGGATGGGATCTGAATCTGGTCTAGATTTGCTCCACGAAAATAGAACCCCCTGAGGCTAATTGGCAGATCCTGTCCCTTTGGCGGCAGCTATATGGATACTTATTTCTGCTATTTATCATATATAGTTTACTTACCATTAAGGTCCCTGGTGGTGTCGGAGGACCCCAAACAGTAGGTGCTGGTGGTTGGTTAGTACTGAGACCTGGACATGGGCTGAAAAGCTCAAAAATTAAGTTAAAAAGTATTGTGTTGTGAGTAAGGAGGAAGAACAATTTCAAACACACCGCAGTCTCATGTGTAGGTCACACATTGGTTGTTCACGCACACAGCTGCATACAAAGACATAGGCAGCCGTCTATACCACATGGCCAGGGCTACACAAGCATAGTTTCAAGCACCAACACAAAACTACCCACAGGTCAGCCCCACTGCAGTTAAGGACTGGGCATCCTCTGCTTCAAACCACCTCTGATATCTGGTCAGGCAGATATTGAGCAGTCATTGATCTGAATCAGATTCCAGAGCTCAAGGGTAAATAGAACGTTGGCTCTGTGACCAGATCAGTGATCTGAAATGGATCATCGTAACTATCACAAGCCTTTAAGCCTTAAATTACGGTGATCGTTCATGAGCGATCGCATCACCACATCTGGAGAGGCGGCGATCATTCTGGTAATCAGGATTTTTTCGTGGTACACATTTGAATTATTCCCGCTGGTATTTAGTCAGAGGGTGAGTAGATATCTGGCAACTATTTTCACTAACTGTGTTGCCACTGTGACATATTTCACGTAGGTTTTAGTTGGTTTCTTTCCATCATGGAAGCAACATCTGGCAACACCCAAGACCCGGTGGGTGGAACACCCACTCTGGGTGACAGAAGCCTGCGTCGTGGGGGATGACAGCTGAGTGTGCCTATGTTATCTCCCCTGACATTGTGGTTGACGTGGAGACATTTCTGAACAGCAATTGCGCAACAACCTGCAACAGGATCCCAGATTATTGCTACTGGGTGCAACACAACCATGCTACGAGACAGGGAGGAGGGGTGGCTGTGTGTCACCAGGAGGAACTACAGATGCAGTTACTCCCTGTACCAGCCCCCGAGATGGAAGTGCTGTTCTTCTGCCTTCTCCTGTCCAACACGAGCTCTGTCCTGCTCTGCACTCTCTACCACCCTCAATGGCAAGGCCACGCCCCACTAGCATTCCTCAACGACCAGCTTGACACCAGTACAGCCACTCACAACTGCCAGAACATTGTAATCGTGGGTGACCTGAATCAACATCTGGTTAACAGAGCCTTTACAGAGCTGACAGCGGTCCACGGGCTCACCAATCACACCACCTTTTCCACACATGTGAAGGGTGGCTCCCTGGACCCTGTACTGACCGACCTCCCTGGAGACTGTGCACTTCAACTGAACAGTGTCAGCAGCTCTGACCACCATGCAGTGCTCAGTGAAATAGGCCTTAACCCTGCAAGTGAGGAAACAAGCCATCGAACAATATGGCTGTGGGCGTGCGCCAACTGGCAGGCCACCAAGCATGACCTGGCTGCAACCATCTGGGACGCCATCCTCACAGGAGATCTGGACCACAATGTGTCAGCCTTCACCACCACCGTCCTTAACATACAGGCCCTACACATCCGCCACAGGACACATAACGCCGACCCACATGACCAGCCATGGTTCGACTGTAGATGTCGCCTTGCGGCCAAGGAAAAGTACAGAGCCTGGACTCGCTACAGATGCCACCCTACTTAGTGACACAAAACCCTTCACCTTGCTGCCTTCAAGGCCATGACAAGAATAGCTGCATGGACCAGAAAAAGGTGGGAGAACAACGTAAAGAGGAAGCTGTCCACTGACCAAGTTAACCCCAAGCAATGGTGGTCCTTGGTGAAGGAGAGGCAGGGCACCACCACCCAGGACAGAATCCCGCCTCTCAAAATGGCAGCTGGCGACTGGGTGGTTAAAAACAAGGACAAGGCGAACTTCCTGGCAACACATTTCAGAAAGAAAATGAGTGTCCCTGATCCAGAGAGGCAGCCTCCCACCCTTACCTGCTTGTGTGACATCAGCCTGGGCAGCCTGATGATAGCAGAAGACGCCATGGCCCGACACCTCCGCAGTATGAACACCAAAAAGGCTCCAGGCCTAGACGGCATCAGTCCCTTCCTCCTAAAGCACTGTGCGGGAGAGCTAACTCGACCCCTCATCGTACTATTACGTCAATGCTTACAGAGCGGCTCCTGGTCAAGCCTGTGGAAAGAGGCACATGTCACGCCCGTACACAAGAAGTGAGAGAGGACAGACCCTGCCAACTACCACCCCATCTTGCTCCTGTCAGTGGTCAGAATGATCCTGGAGCGGATCCTTGCTGAGCAGCTGATACGCCACCTGGAGGAGCACCACCTCATGTCCACACAACAGTATGGATTTAGAAAGGGACGTTCTACCTCAGGTCTGCTTCTCCTGCTGTCCAAGGCCTGGCACGACAGCCTGGATTCAGGCCGTCCCTCGCTCATCGTTCCCTTCGACATTGCAGGGGCTTTTGACTGTGTGTGGCATGGCAGCATGCTTGCCAAACTTCAGCAGATTGGGCTCACAGGACAGCTGTGTTTTTTTTTTTTTTTTTTTTTTTTAAGTGTTAGCCCATATGCACCGTAGGCATATTCTGCCTCTTCGGTGTTGCTCAGAGGCAGGCCCGTTAGTGGTGCGGGCGCGGGTTTTATAGTGGCACCTGAAAGGCCCAAGTTACCCCCCCAAAGCTCATCTTTATTGCTATGCAACTAGAACTCGGGTGTCAGGGTGACATGTAGGTGATTTTAAGCCACTCGGCAAATGACACAAAGTTTCAAGGTAGCACTGGTGGGGATTCGAACCCATGCGTCGACATCAGTCCGATCCCAAGCTCACCACCTTATCCACTAGGCCACCGCCTCCCCAAGTGTTGGTGTTGGAGCTGTTGTCGTGCTACCTGCAAGGCCGCAGCCTGAAAGTCGTTTTGGGGGGATGCATGTCTGCCACATACCCCGTGGAGGCTTCTATTCCACAGGGGTTGGTCCTGAGCCCCATCCTGTGGAAAATCTTCCTCAATGACCTCCTCCAGAGCCTCCCAGCAGTCACAGCATACGCAGATAACTGCACCCTGTCCTGCAGCTACTCCAGGGAGGAGGCTGAAAATGCAATAGATTTCACCAACTGCCAGCTTGGTGACATCATGGCATGGGGGAGACGGTGGCAAGTCACGTTTGCTGCCAAGAAGATACAGGCTGTGATTATATCACACTCAGCTGAGGATGCCAGACTACTCGAGGGGCAGCTGAGGTTTGGAGACAATACCTTGGCCATTAGGGACTCCATTAGGGATGGAGGTCGACTCCAAACTCAGCTTCGACTGCCACCTTGAGAATGTGGCACGCAAGGCATCCCTGAGACCTGCGTCGAGTCTGTCACCTTCTCAACGCTGATGGACTCCGAAGGCTGTACAAGGCCCAGGTGAGGCCCATCATTGAGTACAGCCCCCTCACATGGATGAGTAGTGCCCAGTGCCACCTCTCCCTGTTGGACAGGGTGCAGAGGCGTGCCAAACACCTCATATACAGTGCCAGTGACCACCAGCAGCAGCAGGGTCGATGAAGGGGACACTGGCAACAGCAGCAATGGCAACAGCAACATCCGCACCACTGTCAATATCCAAGACAGGACCCCCCGCCACCAGATGGATAGTCTGGAGCACCGCAGGAGGGTCGGTGCCCTCACAGTGCTGCACAAGGCCCAAGTGTAGCACACACCACACCTCGCGGCCCTCAGAGGCCCATGAAGGAGGTCAGAGCGAGCTGCAAGAGTTGTAGCGTCCAGCAATCTCCTCCTTGAAGTCCTGAGGACCCACATGTCAGTGGGCCTTCACCGGTGCCACAGCAACATTATGGAACGCCCTCACGGCTGAAGTGGACGTCTCAGCCCTGAGCACCCAGCGTGTCAAGACTGCTGCCCACCTGTGGTGTCGCGCACACCACCCTTGGGTGAGTGACCATGAACAATATGGACTTAAAGGGGGGCCACACCCACATTAATATAAAATCAAACTAAAAGTGATGCTGGGCAAGCTTTGGAATAGGTGCCCTCAAGGAAGAGGGGTCCCTTAGCTCGTGAAGTCCCACACCCTACTAATAGGCTTTAAACCTATGTGCTATTGTTTAAATAAAAGAGAGAGAGAGAGAGAGAGAGAATGTACGCACCTTGTTCTTACACTCTGGGTGATCTCTGCGCGGCGGGTTGCGCCACACACTTGAGGAGGAACGTTTGATACACAGTAACTTTGCTCTTAGAGGTCATATTGTGCTGAAAATGATCTGGCATTTTTAAGGTATGCGATTTTTACCAGGATCACCAAACAGAAATTAATTCAGACACCCATAAGACAATGGTTAATTAACTAAAATCTGGCAGAAATGTAGAAAAAAATTTCAGCATTACTGAAAGAGTAACTGGTATCATTATCAAGCTCATCAGAAGACACAAGCGTAAATTACAGAGTTCCCCTTTTATTCATGGACTCGGTTATTTGCAGGTTATTCAAGAAATATTTACATGTGAAATATTATCTTTGCCATAAATTTTAAAGTCCCACTGCGCATGTGGCAGCAGCGTAAACAACCACCATAGGAGGAAGCCGGCACTGCCACCGCTGCTGCCTCACTCCTCAGTTGTGCATCTACATGGTTATCAAAGTTGCTAGTATTTTCTTTGTCTGTATCATGTGCTTCCCTCATGGCTCCTGGACACAGCTCAGCCACATTAACCCGTGGGCTGCGGCTGTGGGAAAGCCGAGAAGTGGCCGAGAAACAGCAAAATTACACTGCATTTTGAGACTAAGAGAAGAGCATGGAACGTACATCAGAGTACTCCTCTCATAACCATAAAGCTGTTAAAAATATTTACTTTTACTCAAACTCCATTCTTTTTGGGTGGTGTTTGTTACAAAATAAACAGCCTTGTGATGCGTGGCATCTAGCCGAGAGTCGCTTGTTGTCTACTTTAGAGAATTTGACAAGTGATTACTGTATGGATAGCAAATTCAGTCTGCCATGACCTTACAGCACCACCTATGACAAAAAAGCCCATCTCAAAATCACTCACCCACCACTGTGACCCAGGGCATGTATGGTGGGTTGCTCTCTGCCGCCACCGCCTACAATTAGCTTGAATTATGGGTTTTATGGTGAGCCCTTTTTAGGGTCCACTGTACCACAGCCACGATTCGTGAAAGCCCAGAAAAGGAGTTAATTTTAAAATTATTATTATTATTTTTTTTTAGGTGCTGCCTGTAGCACCGGTAGGCTCACTTGAGGGGTCTCTTGGATGACCCCAGCCTTTTTGTGGCACAGGCGAATTTTATTTATAGTAGCTGCCATGATGTTTTATCCCCTTCAACACAGGACACATGTACTGCATCCTTGCATGCCCTGTACCATATCCGAGGACGCGAATACTGCGTCCTGGCTTGCTTTAGCCAATGCACGAGTTATTTTATCTCTTTATTTATGCATACATCTCAAAATTATCAATTAATTTATGTTTCTTTATGTGCACCATTTAATTCTGCATGTTTTCATATATAATACATGATGTTTATATTGAGTTTATGGCTGAAAACTTGTTCTATTCAATAGCGACATTTGAAATTTGGCGCGTGCGGCAATCCCAGATACGGCATGGGGCGCTGTTTTGGGCCGGCCGTAGTGAAGGGGTTAAAGATTTATGGTGTGGGAGGAAAACTGCTTAGTGCAATAAAGTCTTTCTATGAGTATGCATCTGCATGTGTCAAAATTAGTGGAGAAACAAGTGAACATTTAGAGATAAAAGTGGGCTTAACCCGCCGTCTGCCGGCTATTTGAAGACCTGTAGCCAACCCCAGTGCCGGCTTTTTTTCGACTTTTCAAAAATTACCTAGATAGGTTCAGAATCATGCAAAAACATGGAAAACATCAATATAAGTACTCACCGAAGCCTGGAACGGATGAATTTTGCCTTCGTTATGTCTCGTCGTGGCCGTGAAAAAGTATGCGCAGGATCCGTAGACTTTATTTTTACACAGAACACTAACGAATGTTTTCGTTGGACTATTTGTTACTCCGTACACACTAAACCAATTGTTCTGAGTTTTTACCACCATGATCACTGAACCTGTGGGCGTTGTTCATGGGCACAGTGATGGGCGGGGGCGCTATAGGACACGCGAATAAGTAGCGGATATCTTGTAAACATACGTTTTTTGTAGTGTTTTTCACTATATATTTTTCTGTGGTTGCTGTCATGTCTGCGCACTACATAATAACATATTTACACATCCCCATCCTCAGGGCAGTTGTATAACAGCTCCCAAATGTCTTCATCTCTAAGCCTTGGTTGCGCCATGTCGTCACTCAGTGAAGCACAGGGAGATACTGACGCTGGCGATGCCAAGATGCGCGGTGGGGCTGGGTGACTCACATGGGTAGCGCCCAGCCCGCCAAAGTTCAAACGTGATGCCTACGGGATATCTTTGCTTTATCTTTCAACTTCGATTTATAATGATTTTTTTAATATCAGACCGTATATATACGGCGCTGGCATTGTCCGCGGCATAGGGTTAGACCGTATATATACGGTGCTGGCAGACGGCGGGTTAAGACAGGGGTGTGTTATGTCACCGTGGTTGTTCAATATTTATATGGATGGTGTTATGAGAGAAATGAAGGGCAAAGTTGGGGAAGTAAGAATAAAAATGTTCGCTGAGGGAAGGAAGTGGGTACTGAATTTGATACTGTTTGCCGGTGACACGGTGCTCATTGCAGAAAATGAAAGTGACTTACAAAATTTGGTCAGTGTTTTTGATATTGTCTGTAAAAGGAGAAAGCTGAAAGTAAATGTCAACAAAAGTAAAGTGATGGTTTGTGAGCGGAGTAGATGTGAAGTTGTAGATTTTGTATGCCCATATAGAGTGGAAATTGAATGTGAAAAAGAATGTAAAATAATTCTGAATGGTGAAGAAATGGAGGAGGTCAATGAGTTTAAGTACCTTGGATCAGTTATGTGTAAGCATGGTGATATGGATGGAAAGATAAGAGAAAGGGCATTGCAAGGAGGAAGGGTGGTAGGGTCTTTGGGACGAATCATGAATGGCAGAAGTGTGAGCATGGAGGTAAAGAGGGATTTGAGAAATACAATAATAGTATCAACTCTCACATATGCAAGTGAAACGTGGGCCTGGAATAAAAGTCAGAGGTCTAGAGTGCAGGCAGTGGAAATGAGTTATTTGAGGAGTGCTTGTGGTGTGAGTAGAATGGATGGAATGAGTAATAAAAGTGTGTACGAGCGTTTTGGAATGTGTCACGGGGATGAAGGGAAGAAGTGAAGCAACAGACTTTAACGTGATTTGGCCACATGGAGCGAATGGAGGAGAGTAAGATGACCAGAAGGGTGTATGTGAGTGAGATAGAGGGAGGGAATGCTAGAGGATGACCTCCTGTGAAATGGAGGGATAGGGTGCAAGAGTACGTTAGGGAGAGGGGGGAAAGATCGTTGAGAAACTTTGAGCAGGCAAGGAGGGAGTGTCTGGATAGAGAAAGTTATAAACTCTTCTGCCATGGCCATCCCCTGGTGGGAGCTCCCAGGAGCAGGCATTGATGAGATGATGATAATGATGGCTACCATGATATATGACTTGCTAGGCCCATGCTGCCCTCTGGTGCTCCATTTGTCTGAATTTGCTGAATTTAGGGTTGACTCAAGATCTGGGCAGCATGTGGATAATCTTCTGCCATTTAACAGTGGTTGACCATTGCCAGCACACTTTTGTTGGACTCGAACCAAGGTCCACAGGCTCACCACGCCCACATGCTGATGTCTTGGCCACTGCCTCCCCAAGAAGAGCAGAAAATTATTGACATGTACAGCAAAAAAGTAAAATCTCAAGCTCCACGAATTTGAATGTCCATGGGATAATCCATGGATGTTATGAAGTTAAAGATTTGGGTATCCATGGCTTTTCTTGAGCACTTTTGTGACCAGCCAAAGCCCTTGTGGCTCACCCCACACACCTTCATATTTGCAGTAGCCTCACTAGTGATTGCTGTATTTAAGTATCTATTAGCAGGTAAACGTGGGTACTCAACATTCGTGGGTGTGTCTTACCTAAGCCTCGCAGATGTTGAGGTTTGACTGTAGCGTTATTTGAGAAGCACAGAAGTGGTTTGAGTATTCGTAGTTTTAGCCATTCTTGGGCATGCCAAGAACACAATCCCTATAAAAAATAAGGGAACATTAATCACAAACCAATGCACAAACATCAACTTACAGTGATGATGAAGTAGAAAAGTTTTACGAGGGTGAAGGAGCACAAACCCAGTTTTCAAGTCATGGGAGAATTTAACATCTCCCAAAATGTCTGTAAAACAGGAATTGGCCATTTTAAAACAGGTACAAGAAACTGAAGAGGAGGTCAGATTGTTGAATCTGTGAAAAGAAATTGACTAAAAATCATGAACATGATTTTTCTAGAAAAGAGCAAACAGGAAATGGATCTGGAGAAACCCGAATGGCGAGAATGAATGAAATAGACTTTATTGTTACTGGAAATCCAGACATAGTGAAAGATGTAATAGTACTACACAAACTCAGATCCAGTGGCCACTGACTGGTAAGATGTTAAGTAATCTTACACCTTTGGCCCTTTCACACGAGCGGTTTTTGCTGCTCCGGCTTCAAATTAGCCATAACCCTGAAATTTAAATCCAGATGTTTGTTGTACAGAGGTACACAGAATTAATATGTAAGACACTTACATTTTCAATAGACATTAATTGAAAGTTCATAAGACGGAAAATATAGTGCATACCAGCCTTTCCAATGATGCAGACAAAGTGGTCGCGTGCCCTTCCTCCCAGTGTTGACAGACAACTATCCGTCGCCGCAAGCGGCAAACACCGGATGTGTGAAGGCGCCCATAGCAACACATGACCACCGAAACCGTAGTGCAGCATTTCTGCCATTGCGGTCTTGCTGGCAGTATGGCAGGGTGTGGCTGCCGGAGGAGCAAGACTGCCGCTCTGGCCTCGTGTGAATGCACCCATAAGTCAATGTAAAGTTAAACCATGTGGCATGTGCCGGAGCGGCAAAAAACACTCGTGTGAAAGGGGCTTAAGAGGAGAGGGCAAAGTTAATGAATAAGAAACGCCTTAATATTCTTAGTTATGGAGAAGGCTGCAGAATTTAGTTAAAAATTCAGGATAATTCTTAAATCTACTTGATGAGGATGAAGGACATATGAAGGAAGCGAGTAATTGAATTATAATGGAAGCACCACTCAAAGTAGGAGGAACGGCATCATTGAACAGTGGCAGTAAACTAACAAAGGAAGTGAAGCCTGGCTGTGGCGAGCTGCCATGTATGTTAAAAATGTACTACTTAATAACTAGAGTACTTTTGTGTTACATGTACATTCTCTTCATTTAGAAAGCATAAAAATTTAATCTGTCATTTACTAACTGTTCTCAGTAAAGATTTGAGCACCAAGCTTGTTTAAATAAGTGTAGATCACTGCAGGTTAACCGACCATTCACCACCTTGCTGCTGCTGCTCCTCCTGCCAGAGCCCATTCCTGTAACAGCACCAAACAAATTTTAAAACCCTCATTTCTCGCAAAATAAAGCAAAAACAACATGTATGTAGCATATTTTTTACTTAAAATGACGAATTATCATATCACAAAGTATGTATCTCAGCTTTTATCTAATCAGTTTTCCTGTTTATGGACTTGCAGCCTTTTTTTTTTTTTTTTTTTTTATACAATTCTGTTCTGTTTTTTGGAGGCAATGCACCTCCTCCCTGTTAGTTAGTTAGTCTGTTTTGGCCTTGAACTGTTTCTTGTACTATCTTGCACAACAAAAAAATCTTTCTCAACAGGCAGGAACTCATTGACCAGTTCACGGAAGAAGAGGACATCTTCATCTTCCTCCTCTCAACCAAGGCTGGGGGGCTTGGGATCAACCTGACAGCTGCCAACACAGTGATCCTCCACGACATAGACTTCAACCCTTACAATGACAAACAGGCAGAGGACCGCTGCCATCGTGTGGGACAGACAAGGTGGGTTCAGAGGCTCAGGATCACATCACTCATACTGCAAGAAGCATCATCATGTAAATTTATAAATACTTTTGTGTGTGGCCCCCACCCTGCAAAGTCCATCCTCTCCCTCCCTACACTGGCACCACAGGAGAGTGCTGTGGTGGGTGACACACTGCAGCTTCACCAGCATGTCTGTAACTTACACAAGATGCAGATGTAAGGACTGAGTTTGTGCATCTTTGTAATGCACTGAATGTGACTAAAGGTGACTTTAAGGGAGAGAAAAGACCCACAACATATTACTTTGTAACTCACACTTGCAGATGAAAGATGTTTTATTTACTGGACAGTTTTAGTGGACACTGCCACCATTTTCAGTGGTAAGAAGCAGGAGAGTAACTGAGGAAAGTCATTACAGATCTCATTTTAAACAAAGATGAACAGGGTGGGGCAAGGAGGGGTGGGTAAACCCCTGTCTGGCAGGTCACATAATGGGAGTCATGTCACCTGACCCATGCTATGATGGAAAGACTGGGGGATTAACCCTTTCAGGGCTAAACGCTCACAGCGAGCGTTAGGCGTATTTGCTAAATGCTCACTGTGAGCTCCAGCCACACTCAAATCTACTGCATATGAGAGTGTTCCAACAATATTTATCACAACATAGGATTGCCAATTGAGTGGGTTCTCAACTAAATTTGGTGGAAAATCATATCAGCCCAGCGCGGAAAATCTACGGACGAGTGACTGGAGGGTGTTCTTGTCCAATATAGCGGCATTTTTGCATAGCTTCACCTATCACCTGACTGATTCTTTGACCAAATAGTTGTAAATATTGCAGTTGGCAATATTACCTTGCCAGAACCTCAAGGAGAGATGTCCGCAGTTTCCTCAAAATGGCTGATCATTGTGCACGCACTGACGTAAGTGTTCACATTCAACACTCCCTGAACGTGCATGTACGTTCGCAGGAGAGGCTTACATAACCGACTCCTGTAGATCTGGGCCTCCTCTTTCCAATGGTGTTTTTGGATTTTAGCTGTGATGAATAGTTTTTGAGATACAGAGGTTAAAAGAGATCTCCCATTGGGCTGCCCGACTGCGCCTGAGGGGATAGTCACATCCGCACCACGCACAAAGAAAGGGTTAAAGGGGTGGGAACAGACCCCTCAACCCGTGACCTTATCACTGGATCTAACTTGAAAGTACCTTTGTTTAAATTAAAATTGTTGTTTCTTAATACACACTGCTTCAATTACACAAAGTTTTTTTGTAATCATTTCACTACAATAAAAACATTGTGTTATTGAAGCAGTGGGTATTGAGTAACAACAATTTTAATTCAAACAAGGTACTTTCAATTTAGATCCAGTGATGAGGTCATGGGTTGAAAGAGGTCACTGTTGAAAGAGGAAGTGGTGGTGATGGAGCTGAAGGAGGTGGTGGCAGTGGTGGGGTTGAGGGAGGTGGTGGGGGAGAAAGAGGCTGCAGAGGCATTAACCCGAGAAAAGCAATCCCAGGGTTGGAGAGAGCCATTGTCAGGCAACTGGTTGACCAAAAAATTGAGTCTCAGAATTGCAAAAACAGTACCTCAGCGCCTTTGGAATATTGGAGCGCATAGGACAGTGAAAACCAAAATGTTCTAAACCTATTTGTATGGCTGTGGCAGCGGTCAATAAATGGGATTTAGCCGAGTGCTGGCAACCCCTAGGACATGCGAGGGGGGACTTCGTGCAACGAGGCAAGACGAGGGACATGAGCGTAAATGATACGTAGCACGTACACATATTTGTAACTACTAATATACACCTCATCTATATCTTAATTTTTTTAGTTTATCAATAATTTATAAATAAGACGTGCTATGAGACGAGGCAAGACGATTGACGTGGGGCTGTAAAGGGGAATTACATAGAAAATCAGACCACACAGACCCCATGGTCCAGACTAGGTGATCTGTCCTTAAACCTAAGTGATTCTACATTAATCAGATGGCTCCAAAACGTTGCTTTTCTACTCTAGTTAATATTAAGTTCAAGGAAGTGACGGTCGAGTTTGTTTTTAAAGGAGTCAGTCGTGTTACACTGGGCCACTGACGGTGGAAGCTTATTCCATTCTCGCACTACAACGTTGGTAAAAAAAAATTTGGTGCAGTCTGAATTTACTTGTCTACATTTGAGTTTTATGCCATTGTTCCTCGTTCGCAAAGTGTCATCGATCATAAACAATTTTGTTCTGTCTAAATTCGTGAAACCATTAAGTATTTCAAAACATTCGATCAGTTTTCCTCAGAGGCGACGTTTCTCAAGAGAGAACATGTTAAGGGTGGAAAGCCTTTCTTTGAGGATTTGTTGTGCAAGGAAGGGATCATTTTTGTTGCCCGACGCTGAACACCTTCTAATTTAGCAATGTCCTTTGCATTGTGGGGAGTCCAAAACTGTACCGCATATTCCAAGTGGGGTCTGACTAAACTATTGTAGAGCGGGAGTATTACATCTTTATTCTTGAATAAAAAGTTTCTTTTAATGAAGCCCAACATTCTGTTCGCTTTATTTGCTGCATCGATGCATTGATGTGAGAATTTGAGGTTTGACGCGATTTTGACCCCCAGGTCCTTAACGCATTGAACGCGTGTGAGTTTTACGCCACGCATTTCGTAATCAAACTTCTTATTTTTTGTTCCAACTTGAAGTACCTGGCACTTGTCTACGTTAAAGGTCATCTCCCATCTATCAGACCAAGCTGAAATTTTGTGCAAATCCTCTTGGAGGCTTTGCCTGTCTTCGTCAGTGAGAACCGAGTTACCAATCTTTGTGTCGTCTGCACTGCTCACTGCTCTGGCTCTTTATCTCTGTTCTATAGGGTTGCCGGTTAGCAGGGTGAGGCAGAGGAAGGGAAGATGGATGGATTTTGAATGGAAAGAGAGAGAGAGAGAGAGAGAGAGAGAGAGAGAGAGATCTTGGTGGTGGAGGTGAGGGGTAGGGTTTATCTGTTTACATAGTATAGGTTGCCAGTTTCTATTTTCCCTACCACTTTTGATGTAAGGAAAGGAGACTGAGAGGGAGGATGGAGAGGAGGTGAGGCAGGGTAGAGGCCAGCCGGGAGGATGGAGAGGGGTGAGGGGAGGCTAGCGGCAGGCATACATGCATCTCATGAACCTGCCCGGGAGGGTAGGGTGAGGGGGTCTGCTGCCGGCTGGGGGTGGGGGTGGGGGGATAGTGGGTAGTCCTACTGATTGTTGCCACATATTACATGATCCAGTCCAATTTTCAGCCAACCTGACCTACTGGCGCGATTTCTGTACGCGTTCAAAAATCGCGCTCAATTGAGGCTTGTCGCCTCTCCTCGGGCAAGCCTCAATTGAGGTCTGTCGCTGTTCTTGAGTTAACCCCTTCAACACGAGGAGGTGTATACTGTGACCTTGTGTGCCCCGTACCATATCAGAGGATGCGCATACTGCGTCCTGGCTCGCTTTAGCCAATATACGAGTTATTTTATCTATGTTTATGCTTGCATCTCAAAATTATCAATTAATTTATGTTTCTTTATGTGCAGCATTTCATTCTGCATGTTTTCATATGTAATACATGATGATTATGTTGAGTTTATGGGTGAAAACTTGTTATATTCAATAGCAACATTTGAAATTTGGCGCACTAGGTGATCCATGATACAGCACAGGGTGCTGTTTTGGCCCGCCCGTAGTGAATTTCTTTACGTGCACCATTTAATTCTGTATGTTTTCATATATATTACATGATGATTATGTTGAGCTTATGACTGAAAACTTGTTATATTCAATAGCGACATTTGAAATTTGGCGCGCGCGGCGATCCTGGATATGGCACAGGTGGCTGTTTTGGCCCGGCCATAGTGAAGGGGTTAAGGGTGAAGCAAGATGGAGGAGAAAATCACATACATTGGCTAATCACTTTAATATGTTGTGCTGCCTAAAGTATTCCCCTCCATGGCTGGCAGTGTCTGTCAGGCTGGGTTAGGGTTGGCTGTGTCCCGAAAGAAGGGTGTCACTAAGTCTATGTAAGCCACTGTTGCTGTGTCTCTAAAGAGTGTCCTCCTCCTGGCAGGCCCGTGAAGATTGTCCGCCTCATCGGCAAGGGCACGATCGAGGAAGGCATGCTGCAGATTGCTCAGGAGAAGTTGCAGCTGGAGCGGGAAGTCACAGGTTTGGAAGGTAAGGAAGGAGGTCCCGTGTGTGCTGCCTCACTGCTTCTCATCTTTCACTTTTTTATTTTATTTATTTATTTATTTATTTTTTTTTTTTTAAACTGTTCAAGGGCAACAAAAACAAGAAACAAAAAAATGGCATATAGCTGTAGCCTTGGGGATGTTGCAGCCGTTTTCCTTGATTTGAATGTGTGGCATTACTTCATTTGTTGTATACAGCCTGACTGGTTCTTGTATGTCACCCATAATAATACGTGACAGTAGCCTTGCCTTTGTTGTGGGTGAAGTTGCATTTCTGTCCCTTAGAATGTGTGAGGATATTGAGTTGATATTTGGTAATTTTGGAATGTGTTGCCTAGAATTAGGCAACATTTATTCACATTGCTGTGTCACATAATGGGTTGCTTCCTTTCCTGCAGAAGGGCAGCAGAAGAGGGATGTTGGAATGTTGCTGAAGGCAGCACTGGGTCTCGTGAAACCTGAGGGACAGAGTTCATCTTCCACCTCTCAGAGTAATCATTCCCAGAGTGATGACTCCAAACCTGACAACACTCAGTGTGAAGACTCCCAGGGTAGTGAGGGTCAGGGTGATGATGACCCCCACAGTGAAGACTTGTAGTAATCTGCATCTTTAGGCCAGGCATGTAGATGTCCCGTGATCCTTGGTCCATTTCCACGTCTGTGTGTGTCTGTGGCATAGGCTTCAGTGTGCATCCATTGTGCATGTTGTGAAGCTCAACTTTATGATCTTCAGAGGCAGGCAACAGAACACCAGGTCCTTGCTCTATCCATCCCCCAGCCACAGCTAGGACCTGATTTTCAAGTTTCACATGGATACATGAATTTCTGGGTAATCATTCCAGGCCCACAACTAAGACTAAAGTTAACTTCCAGTAAGGTAAATTTTGCTCTTACGAGGGTGCCCATATCTTATTTCCTACCATACACACCACTCTTTGTTGTCATACAATTTTTATGCTAATCTTGAAACCTCTTGGAAAGCCATAGGAAACAGAGTTGAGATATATAGTGTGAAAACAGCAATGAAATTTGAAAACCCACATGGCCATGCACAGTAATGCAACCAGACTTGTGGCTCACCACGGTTTAAATAAAAATGGAGTGTCTACGCTCTCTTTTACAGGGGAGCTTTGCCCCCCTTGACCCTCCTTAGGGTAAAAGACAGATAAATGTATTGTTAACCTACTGGGGACTCTGCTCCCCTCGACCCCATTGTGTTTGCACATTTCATTGCTCTGGGCTACTTTGCCGCCCGTGGCCACGTGTTTGCATTCATATTTCGTTGCTATTTTCACACTTGTTTTGATCCATGTGCTGTTTCCTAAATATTCCAAGATGTTTGAAAGCTACTACAAGATGTATTACAGCATAAGTGTAGTTCATAAGGTAGGAAATGAGATATGGAAATGTTGATAAAACTAATCTTGACCCCCAAGGTAACCTTTTAAACTTGAAAAATAGAACATAAAATCCCTGGGTGGTGTGACTCTGTCATGTGCACCAGATGCTGCAGGGCAAGTTTAGCTGGGGCTCATCTGGGGCTGGGCAAGGAGGGGGGAGTGCTTTACGTGGAGATTCCTTTTGCCTCAGGCATTTTTTATTTATTCCTTGTTCTTTGATACTGTATGGATCGTTGTTTTAGCTGTACCATACTCAGCACTTGGATCTTTTACACTTTTTCTTGCTTGGAGATGATTTCTTTCTTAATTTTCAAGATAATCAACTTCCTCGCAATTTTCTGCTCCTGACAAATTCTTTTGCACAATAATTGCTATTCAAAATATTTTCACTGCTAAAGGCAAAAATATGCAGACACGTAACCGTCGCCGAACATAAAAACTTTAGAAAACATGATGGCGACATGTCACAGGCTTAAGGCGTCCTTTGGCCAATGTTCCTCTGTGTTCATTGTAGCTTCTTAATTTTATCAGTAATGTCCTTTTTATAGCATAATTAATAGTAACATTCATTTATTACAGCACACCCCAGGGAATTTCACATTTTGTCAATGGCATGCTGCGCAATACACCATCAAAAGGGCCCAGGGAGAGGAAGGGTTCCTGGGTGGGGGAGGGGAGGGGATGGGGTGTGTAGTAGTAGTATAGTTACTGCACTCAAGTCTGAGGTGTGCATTAACGTGCTCTGGCAAATTGCTGTCACATGACCTGTCAGATTTTGTGGATAGTATGTGATGGCCTACCCATAGGAAATAGGTGTCAATATCAGTGGTATGCAGGGACCAGTGACAAATAGTCAGTTATGGTTGATTTTGATGATTTTGAATTTCCAATATTTAATAATAATATTGCAGACAGCTGTTTTGTTAGTTTCACTGATTATATATTTATCAATAGCCTAGGAACTGCCCTCAGTGGAGTAAAATACAACAAAACAGTGGTCTGCAACATAAGGATTTGAAACTACATATCGACTATAATTGTCAGTAGTCATCATTGTTCCTGCATATTACTACCTAAACTGGCACCTGTTTCATATGCCTCGGCCATCATATATTATCCATGAAATCAGACATGCTGTGTGACAACAGGTTGCCAGAGCATGATTATGCTCACTTCATACATGGGTGCCACAACTTTAGTATCAAATGATCTGTTGGTGTGTATAGGGAGGGAGAAGCCACCCAGATACACTGAACAAGGCCCCATGGGGTAGTGGGAGAAGGGATGGTGGGGGGGAAGCTCTCTTTGGCCTTAAGGGAGGAGAAAATATGCTCTGACACAACCTGATATAACAGTTCCTGATATAACAGTTCACACTCTACATTCCATTCACACCAAGAGAACTTGCCGCCAGTTGTTGACAACTGGTGGACGATGGCTAGGTACAGGACTCGCACGCTGAACGAGGTTGGCTGACAATCGTCAGATATAGGGGATAAAGAGTTAAAGGAAAGAGAAGTGTTGCCATCACTGCCACAGCCCTAGCAGTGGCAGAAGCAGTGGATGTTTCTCCACCTTTTCCCATGAGCTCAATTTCTTGTGACACAGATGCTGATGCTTTCTTGGACATGGATCACGGATCACAGACTAACATGCCAAAACTTAGGTACCAAAAGAATTGGCTGGGTCATCACATTCACCTGGAACGTTGCCTTACCAACACAGGAATGGGTACATGACTAGCTGTCCTAAAAGTGTTGACAATTTGAAAATTATGTCTAATTAAACTAAGGAGCTTTAATTTTCTTCTGTTAATTGTATTACTTTAAAATAACAATCTGTAAAAACACGCATACACATACACATTGGTACTTTTTTCATTCTTTACATATTTGGAAACAATTAAAATTAATATTGAACAACATTTTGCAAAGGACACACATTTCCCGCCATAATGGCCAAACTAAATTTTGAAGGTGGCTGCCATCACTCATGGCCATTACCCAGAAGGGGGTCCCTGCTTCCTGATAACATCTGATGAAAACAGTAAAAAATGGCACCCATGTTCAAGCTCTGGCCAATATGGCGGCAATACATATTCTTTGGAATCACTGATTTCGTTCTTATCATTCTCTTGCCATCATTCAGCTGGCTTTTATCAGATTATTCCCAAAATTTGATCATCTTGAGGATGTTTTTACATGTATCTGGTGAGTTGTCAGTCCACTTTTTAGATATCTTCGTCACGAACAGACAGACAAAGAAGAAAGCATTATTTCCCTTTTTGCTCCTCAAAGGCGGTTGATAACAAGAAAGTTTTCAAGAACCTTTTGTTTCAACCTGACACAAGCATTAGTTTTGAAGAGCATGATGATCCAGACTTTCCTTTATTTATTAAATGTCTCCATATTTCTATCACTGTTATTTTATTTTTTTGGTTATTTTTTCAACTTTATGTATTACTTTTCATATACGTAATATAATTTTATAATAAAATGGAACGTCTCCTTTGTGTTTGACATACCTGTTCCCAACAGACTGTGTAGTGCTGAATTACATACACTTGACACTCGACTTCCCGGACTAATGGGGGGGAGCACCTGTCCAGGAACCACATAAAATCTGAGAAGAAGAAATCGCTGCAGTCCGGGGAAACGGTTCACTCACAGACATTTAAAATATTTGGGCCGGTAATTGCCAACATTCATCACCTGCCCCAGACTTTTACCACACTTTGTCTAGCACATATAAGCACATTAAAAGAGATTAACTAAAACAAATTATCGGAAGACCTGCATTACACCAACAAATAATGCACCGTTTGGCGACAGCCATGAAGTGTCCGCCATTTAGGGGTGCTTAATTATGTGGATATTATTTACTAGTATGTTTCTTTATATAAAAATCAGGTAATAATATGAAACGAATAATAAAAATGATGATCATAAAGCAATTGCTCACCTGATAATTGGACAGAGACGACAAGAATGTATGTCACAAGAAGCAGCTTATTGAACCCATTGTGGACATTTTGTTAAGGAGAGAAATTTAAAGAGAGTTTTGTACTAATACACAAATAGCAAATAGAATTACAAAGGAATTAAAAAACTGAACGAGAATAGTGAATTAGCAAACCCATTATGGAAGGGACATGACCATCACCACCACCAGAGCAATGACACATGGCCACTAGTGAGTTGTAGACACTGACTGCGGGAGAAGGAATCTGATGTAGGGCCACCAGACTTTTGATACCTGGACTTAGCAACTGCCAGACTTGGCCAAACCCCAGATTTTATGCCTGAATTTCTTGATTCCTGGACCTGACTGGGCATCAAGGCATTTAGTACAGTATGAAATTACAGTATGGTACGAATCTGAGGACGGCAAAAGTACAGTACAATATTTTTCTAATAGTACGGTACGATACGAAAGTACGATATTTTTTCGTACCAAGATATAGACGAACACCTGCATCTGTGATCAGGTCATTCAGGTGACTAATGAAGTGACTCAAGTCATATCCCGGCACTCCGGCCTGTGGGACCTGAAGTGGAGTGGCAGGGTTATTAATGTCAGGTCAGTGAGGTCTCAGCCTTCCCAGGGGATTAAGGGTGGAGTGGCAGGCGGTAGCTAAGCAAGTAATTTGGTCTGACCTCAAAGCATGTGACGGGTCAGCACAGCAGTTCTTACCAGACTTCCACACAAGACATGTCGAGACTCAAGAGTCCTGAGTTAAGGCCAGGGTCATAAGTGTTGTGTCTTCTCTTCCTGGGGACATATTCAGAAATGAAGATGTAAGTTCGAGGATGTAACTCCCTACATAGTTTAGACTTACACCCTCCTCACATACTTTCCTTCATCTGAATTCAGAAAAAAGATATGTGGGCTCAGAGAGGCCGCTGATTGGGCGAAAGATTTCATGACGTCATCAAGCTTGCCAGTGAATCCAAATCGCTTAAGCAAAGCGTGCCAGAAAATCAGAAGGCAGCCGCGGCATCAGCTGTGCGAGACAAAAACTTGGAAGAAGAACAGTGTATTATTCCCAGGGGTGTGGAATCGGAGTTAAAATTTTATGACTGACTCCAACTCCGGGAAATTTTAAAGTTGTGACTCTGACTCTGACTCCAACCCCCACGCCCCTCCCCTTTTATTGCAAATCGCATTTTTTTAATTTTTTTTTTATTTATTATTATTATTTTTTTCTTTTTTCGGTGCTGCGTGTAGCACCGGTAGACTCTCTTGAGGTCCTTTTTCTTACATGTTTTTACATCCAAATTTCGTGTACCTATATATATATATATATATATATATATATATATATATATATATATATATATATATATATATATATATATATATATATATATATATATATATATATATATATATATATATATAATGTAAAAGAAAAAAACTTCACAACTACATTACACGATATATTATTACGTTAAGACTGAAGTATCATCCAGATATATAATAATAATAATAACAATAATGATAAGAAGAAGAAGAAGAACTGAATAAGAATTATAACAAGAAAAATGATAATAATAATAATAGTCAGCCAGTTTTTTTCTGCTTTTCAGTGGTTCTCTCTGAATTTGTCTGACTGGAATACTAAGCGATGTAATACATACATACACATACACATACATACATACATACATACATACATATATATATATATATATATATATATATATATATATATATATATATATATATATATATATATATATATATATATATATATATATATATACACACATACATACATACATACATACACACATACACACACACACAGACACACACACACACACACACACACACACACACACACACACACACACATACATACATACATACATACATACATACATACATACATACATACATATATATATATATATATATATATATATATATATATATATATATATATATATATATATATATATATATAT
Source organism: Eriocheir sinensis (assembly GCF_024679095.1). Classification (NCBI taxonomy): domain Eukaryota; kingdom Metazoa; phylum Arthropoda; class Malacostraca; order Decapoda; family Varunidae; genus Eriocheir; species Eriocheir sinensis. The sequence goes on along the minus strand of NC_066546.1, from coordinate 1,236,678 downwards.
ATATATACAGACAGACAGACACAGACAGACAGGCAGACAGACAGAGACACATAAATATATATATATATATATATATATATATATATATATATATATATATATATATATATATATATATATATATATATATATATATATATATATATATATATATATATATATATATATATATATATATATATATATATATATATATATATATATATATATATATATATATATATATACACATACATACATACATACATACATACCATACCTATCCACTTGACACAATCTTCCAAACAACTATCCCTATTCTTTGACAACACCCAGCTATCACCTTCCTCAACACTAAACATCCTCGGTCTATCCTTAACTCAAAATCTCAACTGGAAACTTCTATCTCATCTCTTACTAAATCAAGCTTCCTCGAGGTTGGGCGTTTTGTACCGTCTCCGCCAGTTCTTCTCCCCTGCACAGTTGCTGTCCATATACAGGGCCTTGTCACCCCTCGTATGGAGTATGCATCTCATGTGGGGGCTCCCTCACACAGCTCTTCTGGACAGAGTGGAGGCTAA